>NC_073360.2:40482500-40782500 GCF_027580225.2 Misgurnus anguillicaudatus | reverse complement strand
TGGGTATTTAAAAAATTAATATAAATTATTCCCATGCATCGATTTTAATGTTAAACATCTATAAATCCAAATTAATACATATGGAATATATTCCAACAATTTAGGATATGATGTTTGAATTTTAAAGTCGAAAAATATCTTATTTTTACATCGCTGTGCAGGAGGCATGGCAAACTGAAACAAAACTTAAGACAAAAATATTACATTCACGTTTAAAAAATAGAATTAAATGAAACCCGTGAATTGAAAGGCCCACTAATTTCCTTAACTCGAGTGATGTCAATAGAGTTTCCATGTTAGAATTTGTAAATATTAAAAACTTAAGCAAAGGAAAACAATGGCGGCGTAGGCTACTGGCACGAGTGAGAATGTATAACTGGTTCCATTCCTCCGACTTTCCTCCAAACTTGCTTAAAGTAAATTCTCCTGTTTTTCTTTTTTCTTTACATCTTCAAACTTCATGTTGCACTTAAGCTTCATCATACAGAAAAGCAGACCCGTGTGTGATGGGTGCCAGAGGAGACCGCAGATGACTGGCGTTGCATTTTGTAACTTATACAAATCATTTTTTAATTTGTGTAACTTTTTGGACACATTTGTTACTTTGGCCTAAATATAGTCTATATAATATTTCTGATTATATGGCATAGTTTTCTCCCCACCCAATGAGGCTAATGAAGTAATGATAAAAAATATGCTTAATCAACGGTCCGGCCCGGCCAGAGGATAGTAGCAGAAAATAACGACCCAGTCAGAGAATCTAAACTCTACTATGTTGCAATAGGCTATATAGTTTGTATGTATGCACCGTCAGCTCAGCTGTACATTATGGATGGGAGGTGCGAGTGAGTTTTTAAAAGAAAACATAGGGAGAGTGGTCTGCAGAATAATAAGCTTGTGAACAACTTTAGAATTCTATAACTCTGTACACCCCCCAACCCCCCCCCACCCCCCCCCCCCCCCCCCCGCCGCATCCGCATCCCAGCACCCCCTACCGAAAATATCTTCCCGCGCCTCTGTCCTGATACTGATGATACGATCTGCGAGATCGGATCACCGAGATCGCATGTTAATGCAAAGTGTAAACCCTTTGCCTAAATTCACCGCCCTACCATTTCGGCGTCACATGACCAATGGAGCGTAAATGATTGGCTGGATGTTGAATGATTTGATACAGGGATTGATTGCTTCTCCTTGGTACCCCGGATGTTGACTCTGAATATTTTTACACTGAATTTTTTGAGACGTTGAATTATTTTGCACAGTTTTTTGAGACATTGAATTTGTTTACACCGAATCTTTTGAGACATTGAATTTTTTTACTCTTAATCTTTTGAAACATAGAATTTTTTTACACTGAATTTTTTTTCGACATTAAATTTTTACACTGAATTTTTTGTAAAGCATTGAATAAAATGTCATAGAAAAAAACAGGGCTATACATTTGATGGCTTTTAAAATTCAAAGTCTGATTTAGTTGCAAAATAAAATTCAGTGTTAAAAATTTGATGTAAAAAAATTAATTGCTAATCATTAGAATTCAAAATCCAACGGCACAGTTTTACTTCCAGAACAGGCCAATTAGGATGCTTTCTGTCTTACATGGGCTTAATGAGGCACACTACCACACACATGCAAGGTCTCCCCCTAAAACCCCTGTGCGCGTCGTTCAAATTCATTAAAATTTCGTTCACTTGTAGTTTAGCAATTAAACTAAATATATATTACAATTTCAAGAATGTTTTTACTCTGCACATCGCCTGAGGAAATTCGAAGTTGCGTCGAGGGGAACCAAACTGACAGCCGCGACAGCGGAGATTGTCACGTACCTACGAAAGGGTATTGGAAAAAGCTTGTGTCTGACCTGCAGCGATATCATTCTGGCTTGGTGGGATGTCAGCAAGCGAGTAATCTAATTTTGACCTTGTTCTTTTACTACTCAGAGTCTAAAACCAGGAGAGCATATTAACTCTTTTCCCGCCAGCGTTGTTAAAAAAGTTGCCAGCCAGCGCCAGAATTTTTCATAATTTTCACAAAAGTTTAATGCCTTCCAGAAAATGTTTTTCTTTAAATATATAAACAAACAATATATCAAATGAAAGAACAGACCCTCTGCTTTCAAAAAGAAAAAAGGTTTATCCTACCTTCTTTTGTTCTCTTTTTATCACCTCTCAAATATGGGTAGGTTTCTTCAAAAACACTCAATTTTAAGCAAAAAGCTGAGATAATTCCATTTTTGTGACGGACTTTTGATAGAGATCAGATGCAGAGCGATCTTTAAAACATACAAGGAGTTCTTTCTCTTTCATGTGAGGCACTACTTCCGGGTTGTATAAGTTGTCCCACCTGGTGGATAATAGCGGTATTGCGGAAAGACGGAAATTCTCATCATTGGCAGGGAAGCGTTTTCTCATAATTGACGAATTATCTCGTCAATGGCGGTGAAAGAGTTAAGTGTTCATTTTAACCGAGCAGCTATGGTGGTGCGTTTCACACACCTCTCCAGACCATGTTGAGTTGATGATACTGACAGCAGCAAAAGCGACACATGCGCTTTTAACTTGTAAAACTCAAGGGTGTATTGGGTAATGTAGTCTCTGCTCTGGGTGGGACGAATTAGGAAGCGTGCATTGTGTAGGGCGCTCTGAAAAGCGGCAGCGCACCCAAAGGATTAAATTAAACCTATGATTTAAACAGATGTGCAAATGAGCGTTCCGGTACGCTAAAGCACGTTCTGGGCCCACGGAAAGGTGGTGGTACGCTCAAGAGCTAAATTTGGAAGTGGTGGTACTGAGTACCGGCGCGTACCGGCCCACTTAAAACACTGATCACCAATAAATTAATTAATGTAAAGCTGCTTTGGAACAATTAAACAATTGTAAAAAGCGCTGTATAAATAAAATTTTATTTAATTGTTTGAGGTACAAAAATGTACTTTTGGAAAAGGTTCACCTTTTTTTCAGAGAGTGTGAAATGTTAGTTGTTTTTCAAAAAATTCCAAATTTGCCTTAGATTAAGTTTGCTTTTCTCAGTTTTACATCTTCCATCATACCCTTGTTCCTTGATTAATTTAATTTTTTCTTCTTCAAACACCTCACCTCTAACTTTAGCCTTTAGATCTTCAATTTCATTCAGGATACGTTGTTTCTCTTGCTCAATTGCTCTCTCTGCCATCTCCAGCATGTCACGGATGTAATGCTGCCCACCGTTTACAGTCACCAATTTATCAATCTGGTCCAGTAACTGAATGACCTGATCTGGTCTCTTATCTTCATTATTGAACACATGATATCGTCCACTGCAGGTTTTGATGAAACTGTCCAGTTTTGGGTTGTCACGAACAAATTTATCAATGCTTTTGCCCTTCAGTTGATCTCCGTGAGTAAACAAAGCCATGGAATATGTGGAGGCTTCTTGACCAAAACTGCTTGGATCATTTGAACAGATTTTGACTCTTCTTCTGTGAATCTGCCCACCTGAATTACAACTAAGAAGACATGTGGACCAGGAGCAGAGAGAGGAATACAGAGTTTAACTCTGTTGATCACCTCATCTTGACTCAAGCCGGTGTCATACAGACCTGGAGAGTCAATCACTGATATTTTTCTTCCATTCACTATTGCATTATATTTTTCACATTCTCTAGTAACAGATGAAGATGACATCTCTGATTCAAAAACTTCTTTTCCCAAGATGGTGTTGCCTGTTGCACTTTTCCCCACCCCTGTTTTTCCAACCAAAAGAATTCTGACTTCTTCTTCAAGAAGTTCTTCTTCTGGAGGTTCTGCTGTACATAAACAAAAACATTTATTTACCTTCATTTTTTCTTGCCGTTTATCTTTAAATTCTATAAGATGTGCCTTTACAACAATCATATTATGTTTTATATTGTGAACAGGGCTTGTGAAAAGTGGCTAGTTGTTTTCCAAAGTTACTAGCCATTCAGCATTTTCACTGGCCACAATTGTGTTGTTGGTAAAATACATCTTATATGATTAAACGTGACTTAATGACTGTAATTTAAGTAGGAGTCTGACAGGGCCCCCTCACAAAGTTGCTAAGGGTACCCAGCAATCTAGGATCAACTCTTGTTGGCACGTTGCTATTTTGGGGCAACTGAATGTGATTGTGTCATTTACAAAACCTGGTCTAAAGTCAATGGCACAAGCTTCCATTTTTTTTCATTGTTGAACTGTTCAGTCTTTGATTTAGCAAATTATGCTATTGCTATGTAAATGTACTTTTTGAAAAGTACTGCCACAGTGACAACATTTAGACCTTCACGTACCATTTTTTCTGAGAGTGTGGAATGATAATGGTTTTTGAAAATCAAAAACTTTCTCAATTAAACTCCAAATTTGCTTGAAATCAAATTTGCTTCTCTCAGCTTTATGTCTTCCATCATCCTCTTGTTTCTTAATTATACATTTTTCTTCTTCTTCAAACACTTCAATCTCTTTCCGTCTCTGCTCCTCTCCCTCTTTCAGGATACGTTGTTTCTCTTCCTCTGCCACTCTTCCAATCTGGGACAAAAAAGGACAAATATATTTTCAATAAGGGCATGTGTTGTGTGTTCTAAAAATCCAGTTGAAATGAATAAAGTCTTTCCTTCAAATCAAGCATATGTATCGTTTTCGCTGTTATTTTGTAACATACACAAGACAAGATTTTTTAAAGCATACCTGAATTGCAAAGATGACAACGCAGATACAAAGCAGTAAATAGAAAAAAGCTGCATGTTGTCTAGTAGACTTTTCTGGGCCCATCTTGACTATTAAAAAAGTTCAAACCTGTTCATCTGGTTGTACAATAAAAAAAAAAAAAAAATGTGTAAAAGCCTGCTATGCCCATACATCTAGAAACAAGCTAATTTATATGTCATATGTAAATGTAATATTGATGAAAAAGGGTGAAATAATATAACTCACCTTTCAATGTTGAGCACGTACAGTAATGAAAATCTGGTTGCCTGTTGTAGTATATGCAGAGTTTTGTTTTCTGTCTAATGGAGAGTTAAGTTTGCATGTAGATACTCCACCCCTCTGCTGAACCACTGCACCCTTGCATGACTTGTTTTCTCTGCATTGTTTTCAACCAAAAGCAGCACTGCATGACTCTTCACTTTTTATTATCTAAGAAACTGAAATTGTTTCCAAAAATATTAAATGCAGACGCTTCTCTGCATATGGTGAAAACTCCCATTTTACACATGAGCAAGATCCTGCCTCATGAAATGACACTTTTGAGGAACACTCATCTGAATAATTTGTGAAACTAGTCCATCTTACAGGCGATGACAGATGATGTCACAAGTGCAACGGCTACAGGAAGGTATAAAACCGAAGTGCAAGCATTGCAGGTCAGCTTCTGTCATTCAACAAGCGCTCTGTGTGATGTGTCTGTCTTTAAAGCTCTCTTAAAAATATATTAGTCAGACAGCTTAAAATAGTTTAATGGCTACTGGGAGTTTGAAGCTGTGTATTGTTCCCCGCTGTCAGGACTCTGCCTTGAAGTCTTGTTATATTTGTATTTTGTCATGGTGGCAGAGTTCTGGCAGTCCCTGGCCTTGTGTGGAGGTTCATGCCTTGTTTTTGTGTTTGGCATGTGCCTCCGGTGTCTTGTCCTGTGACCCCGCCCCCTCGTTCTCCTGCTTATTAGTTATCATTAGTTTATACCCATCACCTGTCTTGCCTCATTATCTTGTTTAGCTTTTCCTATATATATATCCTTTCGTGTTCATTGTCATTTGCTGTGTCATTTTGTATCAGTCTTGTGTCAACTGTTCTTGTTAAAGAAAAGATCCAGTTAGTCTAGTTTCATGTCCTAGTCAAGTTCAGTGTTTAGTCTTTGGTCATTTCGTGCTGTTCATGGGTTTGCTCCCTCGTGGGCTTTTGTTTTGTGTTTGCAAATAAAGTGTTTTTGTTCCCCTCTGACATCGGTTGCATTTGGGTTCTCCCCTGCAAAACCCTCACAGGATGACACAGCCAACACTGAACCCAGCGACGATGTTTGTTCCAGTGGGGTCCGTTCCATGTCAGAAGATGGTAATCTTCTACACCCTCACAAGCCAGGGACTTAGGGAGATGGAAGCCCTGTTGGCTGCGGCGCAGTCCGCGCCGCCGACCGACTCCGCACAGCCCGCGCAGTCCGCGCAGCCACAGCCGGAGCCCGCGCAGTCCGCGCAGCCACAGCCGGAGCCCGCGCAGTCCGCGCAGCCACAGCCGGAGCCCGCGCAGTCCGCGCAGCCACAGCCGGAGCCCGCGCAGTCCGCGCAGCCACAGCCGGAGCCCGCGCAGTCCGCGCAGCCACAGCCGGAGCCCGCGCAGTCCGCGCAGCCACAGCCGGAGCCCGCGCAGTCCGCGCAGTCCGCGCAGCCACAGCCGGAGCCCGCGCAGTCCGCGCAGCCACAGCCGGAGCCCGCGCAGTCCGCGCAGCCACAGCCGGAGCCCGCGCAGTCCGCGCAGCCACAGCCGGAGCCCGCGCAGCCACAGCCGGAGCCCGCGCAGCCACAGCCGGAGCCCGCGCAGCCACAGCCGGAGCCCGCGCAGCCACAGCCGGAGCCCGCGCAGCCACAGCCGGAGCCCGCGCAGCCACAGCCGGAGCCTGCGCAGGCAACGCCTTCTACCCAGCCTGCGCTGTTGACTGTGCAGTCAAGGCCAGTGAGGTCTGCGTGGCCACAGCTGCGCCCTCGTCCCGCACCCCCTTGGACTGTTGTGTTTTTAGTGTCTTGTGGACTTCAGTGTGTTTGATAGTTTTGTTTTTATCTTGTTTTTGGCACATTTTGTTAAGTTTTAGTCTGTGTTCTAGTCTTGTCATGTTTATTATCTGTCATGTTCTCTTGTCTTGTGTGTTCCCTTTTTGGACGCCAGGTGGCGTCCTTTGAGGGAGGGCTACTGTCAGGACTCTGCCTTGAAGTCTTGTTATATTTGTATTTTGTCATGGTGGCAGAGTTCTGGCAGTCCCTGGCCTTGTGTGGAGGTTCATGCCTTGTTTTTGTGTTTGGCATGTGCCTCCGGTGTCTTGTCCTGTGACCCCGCCCCCTCGTTCTCCTGCTTATTAGTTATCATTAGTTTATACCCATCACCTGTCTTGCCTCATTATCTTGTTTAGCTTTTCCTATATATATCCTTTCGTGTTCATTGTCATTTGCTGTGTCATTTTGTATCAGTCTTGTGTCAACTGCTCTTGTTAAAGAAAAGATCCAGTTAGTCTAGTTTCATGTCCTAGTCAAGTTCAGTGTTTAGTCTTTGGTCATTTCGTGCTTTTGTTTTGTGTTTGCAAATAAAGTGTTTTTGCTCCCCTCTGACATCGGTTGCATTTGGGTTCTCCCCTGCAAAACCCTCACACCCGCCCTCGACTTTAAACATGCAGATACTCACATGAGCTGTGTGTTTTCTGTTTGGGGGTGTAGCATGCTTGGGCAGCTCTCAGGGGAGGTGTTTGTAAGCATTGCGAGAACCTCTCCCCAAACATTCAGCTCCTGGGCAGCTTTATTTGCTAAAGAGGGCAATATTAGTGTTAGAATATGTGATATAATGTCCTCAGTTGTTCTTAATGTTGTATGTTGTGCATGTGAGTTGTCACAAGAGGGCACCAAAGTGTTTATTATTGTAAACGCGTTTGCGTATGTGTGTCCTCTGTAAGCTACCATAGTTCTTCTCTGTGTTCATCTGTGTGTGTGTGAGCTGCTGACCGTGAGAATGATGTGTCGACAGCCAGAAAATAAATATGCCTATAATGGCTAAAGAAAGATTAATCTCCATCCTCATTTGATCCTCCGAATGCATCGCTAGCTGCAACAGTAGCACAACTCAACAGGTTATGGGCCCAGGAGTTGTTCGGAGGAGCTTGTTTTCACTGTTAGAAAGTCGCAACGGACCGCGTGCTAACAATGGCGGATGAACAAAGGACGTACAATATGCCTCGACTAATGTTCGATGGAGATGAATCAAGGTATGAGATTTGGGAAACTAAAATGTTGGGACATTTTCATTTATCTGGACTAAAAGACACGGTGTTAAAAGAACCGCAGTCAGAAGCTGAGATAGCAGCGGATGCAAAGAAAAATGCAGACGCATATGCCGAACTCATTTTAATGTTAGATGATAAAAGTCTATCATTAGTTATGAGAGATGCGCCCAACAATGGAAGAAATGCTCTAGAAATACTGAGAGGATATTATGCAGGGAAGGGGAAGCCCCGTATAATAAATTTATACACGATGTTGACGTCGCTTCAAAAAGCAAACGATGAAAGTGTGATGGACTATATCATCAGGGCAGAGATCGCCATTACGGCACTGCGTAACGCAGGTGAAACGTTAGGAGACGGACTGTTAGTGGCTATGGTCTTAAAAGGACTGCCTGAGAGTTTTAAGCCATTCGCAATACACATGGCGCATACAAATGACAAAATCACGTTTGCTGAGTTCAAGACTAAACTACGCGATTTTGAGGAAACTGAAAAGATAAAAGCTACTGAGTCAAGCGACAGTGTGATGAAAACTCATGGGAAAGCTGAACGACGACCCGCAAAGACGAACGCACGTGAGTGGAACAAAGATGATGCAGAGATAGTGTGTTTTAAGTGTGGTAACAAAGCCCATAGAGCTAGAGCATGTCGACAGAAAGTGTGGTGTAGTATATGCCGAAGAGACACACACAAAGACGCAACATGTAGGCGTAAGGACATTAAAGACAGAAAAGATGGTGTGAGTAGAGCCTCAGAAGATGTCGAGGACTATGCTTTCAAGATGAAAGACAGAGAGACCCGTATCCAGCGGCAGCCAACGTGCAGCACAAGGTTATTATAGTTTTGCATTTTTCATTAGTTTTTATTTTTATTTCGTTTTGACTTTTTGTTTTCAAATTCAGTTTAGTTTTAATTAGTTTTTAAAGTGGGTTTGCTAGTTTAGTTTAGTTTTTATTTTTTGAAAATGCTTAGTTTTAGTTTAGTTTTTATTAGTTTTAGTGTTAGTTTTAGTCTTTTTCGTAATTTGGGTTATTTGTCAGGGGCAAGAATTAAAAATGGTCAGAAAAAGAATTGTGTGATAATAACTCAACAAAAACGTCATACAATTTTAGAAAATATTCATTCAAAAATAAAACCAGTTAAAAAATTTACATATGGGCACAAATATGTAAACACTCTCAAGTTCAACACTCCACAGTAAGATGTGATGTGTGCCAGTAAAAAACTTAAAGAGCCAACAGACTTAAGAAGACATACATGAACCGCATGTATTCAACCCATTTTTGAGCCACAACAAGACATTTCTGTCAGATTGTCAGGGAGCTCAATCTGAGAAAAGAACATGACAAATAACCAGAGGTGGAAAGAGTAGACAAAAACTTTACTCAAGTAAAAGTAAGTAACTAAAGAAAAAATACTCAAGTAGCAAGTTACTAGTAACTCTTGAGAAAAAAAATATACATGCACACACAGTATACAGTACACACCACAAGGATCAGGACAGTAAAAGTTTGCTGTGGAGACCAGAAATTGGTAAGATGAATATCAGTGTGTCAGAAGTACAGAAGTCACATTTTATTAACCTTTGATTATGTTTCAACACATACATGCTTTAACAACAAAGAAAAACAGCCTTTAATGATGACTTGTATGTTGTGCCCAAACGCAAAACTCAAAAGAAATGGATCAAACTGACACTACATATGTGTGTGAACAATTAATGCATTAGGACACAGTTCATCACTTGAACACTTCTGAGTCAATGGTCTCAACGTGGCCACATTAGATAGTTTAAAAATACAAACGTGTTGTGTCATTGAGTTGGAATATTGTGCATGTTAAAACAGGTGACATTTCTGTACTTTTGTCTGTTCATCTTTTAATGTTTAGCATTCCTTGACTCCACAGCAACCTGAGGATTTTTGCATTTTTTGTCTGAAAACTTTTGAAAGGCACGTAGGCCTACAGTAGGCTATATATGTGTAAATTTGCAAAATACACAAACAGTACATATTAAAGAATACTTTAGACAAACACAGAATAGACAAGCATTTCTATGAAATTAACTTGTGTCTTAAGGTTGATGTATACAGCTTATAGCTGAAATATCAGACAAGTTAACCGACACAGTTTTGCATTCAGTTATGCATATTAAAGTTAACTCAGAAAATCTATTAGATGGTCTGAGGACATCGACAGTTTACACTTACATGAAATACAAATGTTTTCTTATGTTGTGAATCTCATGTCACGTGTGTGTGTGTTGTGAGAAGCACTTATATTATACACAGTACAGTATACAGCGAATCAGACGTCAATCATAGATGGACTATCTTCATTCAGTCACGTGTACACAGTGCTTCTGGAGGTTGCGCGCGTTTAAATGTTACGAAAAGGTCGCGCGCATATAATGGCGGGTACACGTGTGAAGCTTTGCTTTTAGTTAAAAGATTAGTAAAATCATATTCACGTAATCCAACACTCTTTATGTTCTGCGTGTTTCTAGACACGAGCAAAACCGCATCAGACGATTCAGTTTTTGAAGCGATCTAAACAATTCATTTAAACTGATTCGCGAACCAATTCAAACAGTTTGACCCGTTTGCTTTGTAAAGAATCGACTCAAAAGACTCATTTACTTGCAACACCCTGTAAGGAATCAACTTAAATGAGTCATTAATTCGCGAATGTGTATGTGTGACGCGCGAGTGAGAGACGCATGGAAAGGAATAGGGCTTGGGCGTCGTGACGTCATTACTTGTCGTGGCGGCCATGTTGGTTGCCTCCTTTCCTGCTGCGCTCCATGCTGCGCTCTGTTTATAGACATACTTTCTCTCAATCGTGTGTCTTAATTTGATTAATTTGTAGTTATTTTTTCAACCATGGTAAACCGTTGCTGTATTAATAATAAAGTAACACATTAAAAGTAATTTACATTAAAAATGACAGATAAGAACAAAACTTCATTATGTTTTATTCAATATCGGAAACCAAACATTAACCTCCACCCCTCAGTAATGTGTATACATGACATATAAATAACATTATATATACGACAGTGAAGTATAACATCTGAATATTAATTTATATAGCTTAAGTCAACATTGAACATAAGGGAAATGTCCCGGTTTACTCGCCCAAAATACGGGAAAATCTTTCTGTTGCTATCCCTCTGCTGACAGCAAAAACTGCTGCATTAACTAAGCTAGTTGTGAAGCTAGGTCATACGTGACTTTGCTTACAGATTGGCGTGAAATCGTGCTCTTACAACAACCACGCTGTTATCTTAAATGACTCTTTTTTCATATGGATCCCAACCGTTAATAGTTCCGATTTTGTCCACATACCGGTCCCTGCTTCCCTGTTTAACGTATCCCAGTAAATTACACATACTTTTCCGGATTTTAACATCTTTTTTCTTTCTTTTAATTCTCCCAACTCTGCCGCTTCTCCTCGTTCAACTTGCTGTATGATAACATTCGCGAGGCCACCAACATGGCCGCCACGTCCCAGAATGCAACGCGGCGCCCAAGCCCTATTTGAAGCTTAACGTAATTTGCTCTATGAAATACATTAACAAAGACGAAAACTAAGGACATTTAATCTATAATTTTATTTTATTTTAGTTAGTTTTGCCAGACACACATTACAGTTTTAGTTAGTTATCGTTTTTTGTAATGCCTCGTTTTTATTTTTATTTCAGTTAACGACAATGTTTTTCCCCACCTAGTTTTCGTTTTTTTCATTCGTTTTCGTTAACGATTATAACCTTGGTGCAGCATCAAGGAAAATGGTCTAATGGTGGACACGGGGGCTACGTCTCATATCATCACAGACATAACTATGTTCAAGAGTTTCGACAACACTTTCAGGCCTGAAACACACAGCGTCGAGCTGGCAGACGGCACTCAACGTAATGGAGTCGCTCAGCGGAAGGGAAACGAAAGTCAGTGTTAAAAGACGCTTGCTTTGTGCCATCATACCCCCAAAGCATCTTTTCAGTGAAGGCAGTGACCGCAAATGGGGCTACAGTTGTTTTTAAAGAAAACAAAGACACCTTGATAACCAGAGACGGTAACAGATTTAACATACATGTTTACGGCAAGTTATATTATTTGCATACTGGAACTGAATCTAATGATAAGTGTAAGGCCTGCCATGACATACAACCGTGGCACGAGATCTTAGGTCACTGTAACTATGAAGACATTGTTAAGTTGCAGGGTATTGTCGAAGGCATGCAGATCAAAGGTAAAGCTGGCAGACCCGAACAAGAGTGTGAGGTGTGTATTCAGGGAAAGTTTGCCCAAACCAGAAATCGGGACCCTGATGCTAGAACAAAGGCGCCATTACAGATGGTACACACAGACCTTGCAGGACCAGTAGCTACAGAATCTATGGACGGTTACAAATATGTGCAGTCATTCACTGACGACTATTCGAGCGCAGTGTTTGTATATTTCCTAAAGAAGAAAAGTGACACCGTACAGGCTACTGAAAAATTTCTAGCGGATGTATCCCCTTACGGGAAAGTGAGGTGCATAAGATCCGACAACGGAACTGAGTTTACGTGCAATGACTTTCAAGCATTGTTGAGGAAAAACAACATCAGGCATGAAACGTCAGCTCCGTATTCCCCGCACCAAAACGGAACCGTGGAGAGAAACTGGCGTACTCTTTTTGAGATGGGAAGATGCATGTTAGTTGAAAGTGCATTACCAAAGCAACTATGGCACTACGCAATACAAACAGCTGCAGTGGTACGCAACAGATGTTTCAACAAGCGTACAGGACAGACCCCTTATGAGTCGATAACTGACAAGAAGCTAAATGACTAATTGACTTTAATCTGTCAGATGGGTGTATAAAAATGACACAGGAAAAATACACTAACAAGATACTACAGCGGTTTAATATGCAAGACTGTAGAATCAGAGAAACGCCATGTGAACAGAAATTAGAGTATACTGAAAATGCTGTAAAGATGAAAGATGTAAAAATGTACAGAGAAGCTGTGGGAAGTCTTATATACCTGACTGTTTGTACCAGACCTGATTTGAGTTTTGTTGTGAGCAGATTATCACAGTATTTTGCTGAACCTGCAGAAGAACAATGGGTTACTGTGAAGCATGTGCTTCGATATCTCAAAGGTACATCCTTTCAGTTTATTGTCCTATTGCTCCGTGTTTTAAACAGACTCATTAAATAAGCATCCGGATGAGTCATTAACAACTTTTAATCCTGGATATGGCTGTCTAAATGTTTATTTTATTATTATTATTATTATTAATAATTGCTCATAATTTCTATTTAGTGTTTTATTTCCTCCTTTTGTCTCAACTCACTTTCTTTTTATTAAAGTCCTTTCTTACAAAAAGAAACTTAGGCTACCTTAAAGAAGCTTTACCAGTCAAAATTATTCCTAGAAACACATATCTCATATCTCCAGACAGCAGATGTTTACAGAACAGCTAGTACGTTAGCTTAGAATACCATCAAAACACTACAAATAAAAGCATTTATAATAAAACTCACATTATAACATCAAAAGTCGAGTGCTTAAACAATCATGCGTGATCTGATGTGGCTTTGGATCATAAAATAAGACCGAAAATAAACAATTTTATGTTATTTATGCTGTAAGCATAGCATTATAATATACAGTACTGTTATAAAAATAATAGACATAGCGTTAAAAATACAGACAAACCATATATAATCTTAATCGTGTTTATTGTCTCCATGGTTTTAAAACATCAAAACATCTTTATTTGCATGTTATTATAAAAACAGCGATCGCTCGTTGCAGGTCACTGTTCAAGTTCACGTCTGACTGACAGCTGCTGCTGAGCTGACTGACGTCTTATTCTTTCTATGAAAGTTTATGAAAGAGTTTCAGACTTTAGCGCCCTCTGGCTTCACGTATGAATGAAACAAACTGAGTGTGAATGACTGCAGACTCCGAGAGACTCCAGCTTGCTCATATCGCCATGTTTGCAATAAAAATGGGTGAAATATTAGCCCCACTGCAGAAATTTGAAGTAAACATATACAATTGAAGTAATATTTCTCCAAATATGCATACTTTGAATTAAAAGCCCCGATAGATGTTGTTTTATCGAGTGCTTTCATGACGATCACGGAGTATTTTTATCAATGAGTGCGGCTGAGGGTTATATTTCAAATTAAAGGTATGCACCGTTTTTCATTTTCATAACGCCTGACAAAAATGAAGAAATTACTGTTACTAGGATTCTCAGATTAAAATAAAGGTCAAAAACTAAATCTTAAATCAAAACACTTTTTAATGATGTGTAGTTGTTTAATGTAAGTACATTTAAACTAACAGTAATTTAAATTATGTAAATAAATAGCTCTTCAGTACATCCACGCCCTCGCGCAGGTTATTAACTAACATTAACAAAGATGAATAAATACTGTAACAAATGTATTGCTTATGGTTTGTTCAAGTTAGTTAATACATTAACTAATGTTAACTAATGAACTCCATTGCAAAGTGTTACCGAAATCACAATGCATTTAAAGACGATTCATGAACAATCTATTAAATAGAATGACAATTTACACAAGTTGATTGTACATTTGTTTTGTACAGGTATTAAAACTTAAACATATATTTTATAAATTAAAGTCACTGTGTGCTTAATGGCAAAAGGGTATTGAACATTGAGGAGAAAAAAAAAACGCAAACAGTTGTCACGGAGTGACTATGCGGGGCGGAACCAAAAGGAGAGTGAAGAGGTTCCGCCCGGACCGGTTTGTACAGACACCGGCACTTCCGGGTTCCCCGGGAATCCCCGCATTTGCTGAAACAAGGCACAGCTGTGTGAGTGACGTGGCGAGCGATGGTTGGGCGAGCCACGCCATGGAGGAGGATATAAAGAGAGAAGGTAGAAGTTACCAGAAGGGTCGATTTTCGGGCGAGTCAACTTCCGCCTTGGTCAGCACAACGAAGACCAGCCTCTGAAGAGTCCGCAGGCTCTGCTGATCCGGCCACCGCTAGGTAGCGGGCGGAAAGAGTGCGGGGCTGGTCCGGGCGAAAGGACGGCGGGGTTGTGTATAGGAAGTTACTTGTCAGAGTGAAGTTTGATCGCGTTGGATATATGCTGCAGATGCCGGCTGGGTTGTTAGTCCTTCGGGTGCTGAAATACGTAGTTCTGCTACGGCTAGGAGCTGTGGAGAGAGAAGAAACACTGTTCAACAGTCAAGTAAGAACCTCTTGAAACGGAAATACACAAAGCTTTCTTGAAGTGTTGTGCTGTGTCCTTGTCGTCCGTACTCACCTTAGGAGGGTCTTGGACCTTTGTGGATGCCATCAGGGGCCGCCGCGACGGTGTGTGCCCAACCCACCCAGATACGCTTTGTAGCGGTGTTCCAGCTGGAGTCACATGGAAACCCCTCCAACGTCCCTGGCCCCGTAATACTCCCCCTGAGGACGAGAAGCGAGATTTTTAGATTCCCTTTCCCATTCCCCACTTTAGTTTTAAATAATTTAAATAAAGTTTCTATTTCTATATTTTACTTATCTCTGGTTTGTCTGGTCATTGGGGTGCTTTGGGACCTCCTCGAGACAGGGGCGGTCCGCTTCTCTGGTCCGCTTCTCTGGTCCGCTTCTCCGACCTGTTACACAGTCATTCCACAGCCTGTGATGTCAATGTCTTCCACATATTAAGTTCACATTGTCCATTATAAAGTTGATACATTCAGATTTGAAAAGATCAGGAGAGCCGTTGAACACTATGGTTGGTGTGGGACCTTTGGGTTCCTGTAAAACAAACATTTCATCTTTTAAGTGCTTTTTACCAATTAACAGAAGCCTTCAAATAGACTTAAAATTATCCCATAATAACACAAATAAATTATGACAACTAGGCAAGCGACACTCACGAACCAACAAGACTCATAATAATTGATGTGGAGCTGTATGCTATTTAAGGGTAAACAGAGTAATATTTTTATATTTGCTTTGAATGTTACTTTAAATAAATTGCCTCAAATGCTAACTAAATTACAGAAGACTTACACTATTTACACAGTCAAGGAAGCTGGGATTTTCTTGAAATAATGCTTGCAATAACATAAGTGCAGCATTCCTCACCAGACCTACAAAGATACAAATTATTGTACATTAGGTACAGATATCAATTACAGGGACATTTTACTCAAAAAAGAAAACTCATTCACTCACTCGTTATTTCAAACATTCACAGCTTTCTTTCTTCAGCAGAACATTAACACAAAAAAGATTTTGAAGAATGTCTGTAACCGAACAACTCTGCTAGCAATTTAATGGACACAAAACCAATGCAGGTCAATGGGCACCATTGTTGTTCAATTCCCATACTTTTTCAAAATTCCTTCTGTTGTGTTCTGCTGAAGAAAGTGACGACAAATTTTAAACTTTAACTCTTTCTCAGCCAGCGTCTCTTAATTAACAAGTTTACTCTTCAATGGCAAGGAAAAAGTTTATACTAACATTATTTTCATATTTTCACTTATACAATTTATAGGTGCTGGAACCTTTACATTGACTATGCAAGTAAGGCTACTTTACACTGGACAAAGAACAAGCACTTTCTGTGGTTTCCTCTCCAATGAGATTGGCGTAGAGATGTTTTTTACTTCCTTCTTTTGCACTCCTGATGATGTTTGGGGCCATTTTATTAAGAGATGTTTCCATGTTCTTCACCAAGTCTGTTCCAAACCACATTGTCATTCCATGCAGCATCTTAAAACACAAAATCTTTATATATCCACTTTCAGACAAACAAGTTCCTTAAAGTCTACATTAACTTGAGGTTGCAATTGACTAGTGATGTATTTTTCAAAACACAATGTTCAACAAAAAAATAGTGTGAAATATACAGAATTTAAATTAAATCCTCAAACACTTTACAGTCTTTAATGCTAAATTCTAAATGAAATACATACAGTAAGAATTAGCATTAAAGCTACAAAACACAGATTTCTTTTATTTTACTCTTTAATGAACATTAGTGACAGAAGTCAGATTTACGAGGTCCTTTTAAGCACCTTACCTTTTTGCATCAATGGGGTTTATATTTTAAAGCCAGTGACGTGTCTGACCATTTATTAACCAAGGTTATCTGTGACGGAGAGGAAAAAAAAGCATATAAATTACACTTCACAAACCAAATACACATAAAAACCTAAACAGGTTGGGTTTTTAAAACATTTGAATGTTAAATGTAAGTGTCTTAACAGCTACCATCACAGCTTTCACTACTCCTATCTCTTTTTTAATTGCTTTCGATAATTTAATAGGATGAGTTTGTTGTTCTGACTGTATAGCAAAAGTAATCATGACTTTGGTAATTTTCGCCATAGTATCTCCCTACGCTTTCTCTCCTTCCGCCGCCATTTCTCCCTGCGACCCAGATTCCCCTGTGTATCTATGATATCACGAGAGTAACTGCCCTCGTTTGTAAACAATGAGAAAGTTTTTAAATCCGAAGCGTTCAGTCTGCTAAGGTTGCTTATGTAGGCTGAACTGCACAAGCCATAACATATTACATGATAGCAAATATAAATGAAGACAAATGACTTACAGTTTCTTCAGGAATATATCCTTCTCCATTGCGCATATATAGATGCTTTATGCAAATGTATGTTAACAATAGCCTGTTTACATTTTTAACAGGATCATCAGCCATTGTTTTGTATACTAATTTTCCTTTAAGAAGATTTTTCTTTCTCCATTTTTGTTTGCTGCTGCATCATTTGTGACCTGTGCTGGCAAGTTGAGTCAGAATTAGCCAATTAAAAAAAAATAGTTGTTCATATTTTGACATTCTCTATTAAAACATAGAACAATGCATGATTTGTTGAAATATAACAAAATATGACAGAACTACACGTGTTTGAAGATGAAAGAGTCAAATTACCACAAAAATTACCACATCCATACATTATATTACCACATTAATACCTTAAAATCACTGGTAAAACTAATAGATTTAGCACACACAAAGCAAAAACATCATCAATGTTTGTTCAACTTTTTTCCTTTTGTTTGATTGACATTGAGACAGACTGCTTAAAATCTAAGTGATCTAATATAATGTTACACATCAGATAGTTTTACCCAACAGTTAACCAAACATTTACTTAAAACATAACAGATTATAGAGCCTACCTGCGTGAATTCTTATCAAAACAGATATTTGTAAAACTGTAATTTTGTGTAGATGTCTATATATCCGGGTCGCGCACTCGCGCGTCTGTGTGCACGCGCTTCAGATGTCAGTCAGTCAGCGTGAGGGGATCGCTTTTGAGTCTGCTAAGGTTGCTTATGTAGGCTGAACTGCACAAGCCATAACATATTACATGATAGCAAATATAAATGAAGACAAATGACTTACAGTTTCTTCAGGAATATATCCTTCTCCATTGCGTCTTCCATCATTCTTCTTCTTAGGTAACGTTAAAGATAAACGCTTCTCTTCCTCAATGTCCAGACATAAATTAAGATATTCCTCACGTGTGTGTATAAAGTTTATAATCCAAACATGCGGTAAAGTCTTTAAATCTGATAAAACTTTACGCTTTGTTTATTATTGTTGGAACTGCTCGTCTCTTCATTACCATGTCAACAGCCTGAGGGCGTGGCCGCATTAGAGATAATGAGCTCAGCCAGGAAAAACGGTACTCTCTTTACTTCAATGCAGATTATATAAACAGGAAATATTTGTTTTTGATTATAATTAGCTTGTTTAAAAGTAGACATTTCAGGCTTTCTTTGGATATGTGTATTATGTTTGTGTGACAAGTATTCGCGGAGTTTCAACTAATTTTTGTAACGTGTTTTAAGAGACAGCTGGCAGAGACAGAAATGTCTGAATGCTGTAAGGGTGGATTCACTACAGTGGTTCAGTCTGTAGGAACGCCGAAAATGACTGAGAAATATTAACAGCAAGATATTATAAAACTGTATATTTCTTGTCAGTTATCTGTCACGGCTAGTCCGTGTCATGTTTTGTGTATTGCACTGATCCGTCTCACCTGGACTCTCATTGACTCATTAAGCCAATACACCACACCTGTCTTATGTTTAATTGTCTTTGTATTTATATGCCTTGTTTCTGTCACACCGGTTGCCGGTAGATTGTCATTGTCATTACTTCCATGTCTGTTCCTGTTCACGTTGGATGTTCCTGTGTTACTTACATGCCTGTTATTTTACTCCTCGTGTTTTGTTTCCAGTTTTATTATTAAATGTTATTTATTGGTTCGAACTCTGCGTTTGCGTCCTGTCTCTCCAACCCTGTCGTGACATTATCACCCTTCTGCAACCTATACCAATGACGGAAATAAGTGCAGTTATATTAGCAAAATATGTGGGAGAGCATTGCTAGAATATAAATATATTGAATTGCAATATGTAGCGTTTAAGTATTAACACTAAATCAGAACTAAACAACAGATTGGTAAATTAAAAGGTTTAATAACAGTACTGACTTAAAGTTACAATTGAAATGGTTACACTATAATGCATGAAATGGTACTTAATACAAACAATTAACTGTTTCCAATGTATGTGAGATATTACCTGATAAGATAGAGAAAGAAATAAAGTTTAGAAGAAAGAGAATCACCATTAAGAACTGGAATCTAGGCCTAAAGGCCCAAACCCAAGAACTCAGGTAAAGAAGAAAAGCAGAGGGCAGAAAGCAAATGGCAAATGCCAAAAGGCAAAAGCCCAGATCTCATGAAAACCAAGACCTATATTCTCTTTCCCTTGACCATGTGACTAAACCTAACATCATACATTCAAACTGACCAATCAGAAGACCACACCTTTAACCCCCACTGTATTGAATGAACAGCTGTAACAATAGTCTGTTATCACTATCAGTAGGCACAGGAATCCAGATGGTACAGTATGGAAAAGGGGGTTGTGACGAAGTAATAAATTCCTACAAATCCGCCCTTTGGCAGCGTGGGCCACACGTAAGAAGACCCATGATGACACAGTTCATAAGATTATGCTTTCAGTTGTGTGCAGTGGTCATCTTCAGACTTATTGTCCAAACTGGTTGCTGGTTGATGAGACTTGAAGACGTCATTCTCCTTACAGCCCTGCATGAAAGGCTTCATCGAATGGAATTGCACCTTTCATAATCATGCAGATTTCCATCGATACTTCACACTTTCACAAGAACAGGCCCTGTCAAATACATTAAAACATGGTCAAGGTGAGAATAAAAGAAAAACTGATAAAAGCTCTTACATTGTTTTGGAAACATGTAAATGAAATGCTTCTTTTTAAACTTAGCAAATGTTAGTTTTAACAACTCACTTTGTCAGTAAGAGTAACAACAACAATATATTCAGTGTAACCAAACCCTTACGAAAAAGAAGTTTATTCAAGTGTGCTATAAGTATACTTCTTTTAAACTTTAAAATAAGAAAGTATACTTTCAATTTACTTTTTATGTACTTTTCTAAAATGTACTTTAGGTACTTCTCAGAAATATACTTAAATTGTACTAAAGTATACTTGACCTATACTGACAGAAATGTCTAAGTATATTTTGCCTATACTTGTTTACTGACATATACTTATATAGTATAAAGTAAAAATGCAACAATGAAAGCTGCATCAAGAAAGCTGCAAAAAGCCATATGAATAGCCCTGGTGAAAAATAAATATACTTTATTGTATTTCAAGTAGGGCTGTCAATAGATTAAAAAAATTAATCTAGATTAATCGCATGATTTCATGAGTTAACTGCGATTAATCGCAAATTAATCGCACATTTTTATCCATTCTAAATTTACCCTAATTTAACACTTTTCAGGTTTTTAATATTCTAATCACATAGGTTGCGCATATATAGATGCTTTATGCAAATGTATGTTAACAATAGCCTGTTTACATTTTTAACAGGATCATCAGCCATTGTTTTGTATACTAATTTTCCTTTAAGAAGATTTTTCTTTCTCCATTTTTGTTTGCTGCTGCATCATTTGTGACCTGTGCTGGCAAGTTGAGTCAGAATTAGCCAATTAAAAAAAAATAGTTGTTCATATTTTGACATTCTCTATTAAAACATAGAACAATGCATGATTTGTTGAAATATAACAAAATATGACAGAACTACACGTGTTTGAAGATGAAAGAGTCAAATTACCACAAAAATTACCACATCCATACATTATATTACCACATTAATACCTTAAAATCACTGGTAAAACTAATAGATTTAGCACACACAAAGCAAAAACATCATCAATGTTTGTTCAACTTTTTTCCTTTTGTTTGATTGACATTGAGACAGACTGCTTAAAATCTAAGTGATCTAATATAATGTTACACATCAGATAGTTTTACCCAACAGTTAACCAAACATTTACTTAAAACATAACAGATTATAGAGCCTACCTGCGTGAATTCTTATCAAAACAGATATTTGTAAAACTGTAATTTTGTGTAGATGTCTATATATCCGGGTCGCGCACTCGCGCGTCTGTGTGCACGCGCTTCAGATGTCAGTCAGTCAGCGTGAGGGGATCGCTTTTGAGTCTTGTCGCTCTTAATAACTCTTTAACATTAATCAGGTACCGAACTTTATCTCTCTTAATGACTCTTTTAACATCAAGCAAGTCTTGCAGTCTATTTTTTAAGTCATGCATAAAAGCGAAACCAAAATGAATTAAGACGCATTTTTGTATTAGATTAAGCATTAGGAGGACGGTAACGTTACACCTCTCAGACGTATAAATAAAGATCATTTCAGATGTCCAACGAGCATTTAAAGCATTGGATTTGGTAGACGATTTGCTTAATGTTCTTATTTCAATGAAAACCTTTTACTCATTTAGAGAGAGTCACATTTGTCTGTGTCTCTGTTCATTCAACTATATGGGCTGGACCAAGGGTCAAACAGAAATTGCGCGTTGCGTTAATCTCCGTTAATAAAATTAGTGGCGTTAAAATGAATTTGCGTTAACGCGTTATTAACGCGTTAATTTTGACAGCCCTAATTTCAAGTATATGTAACTTTGCAATAGTACATTACAAATATACTTAGAAAGAAATGTACCATCTTTGAATATATTGAAAGTATGCTTACAATATATTTGCTTACAATTAAACTTTTAACATATTTCAAAATAATTATAATTTAGTATATTTTCTAAAAGTATACTTTAAAAAATTATACTTGGAGTTAAAGTTCTGTGCAATTCTTAAAGTATAATAATTTGAACTTATTTTAAAGTTTACTTTAGGTATACTTTATCTGTTAAAGTTATCATTATAATAATGCACTGACAGCATATTTATAAAATACATTATTTAGCATCCTTTAGAAACAGTATATTTTAAGTACATTTTGAAAGTATATGTAGTGTACAAATGTATATTATCTTTATGGAGAATCTTTAGTGTTAGTAAACTAGTAAGTTACTAATTGTGTGCTGCAGGTATACTTGCAAGTATTCTTTTACTATACTTTTAGTTAACTAGTAGTTTACTACTTTAAGTTAACTTAACATCATACTATAAATATATATATATTGCACTTAAAGTACAATACAATGTTCCTGTGTATTAATTTTTATACTTGACATATACCTTTTAATTGTACTTTCAATTTGAAGCTAAATCTTTAGTATGCTATCAGTGAGCTAATCAAACAAAAATAATGAATAAAAAAAATGCCAAATATTGGCTCATTTTGGATTTCATGAGAGCTACACATTCCAAAAAAGTTGGGACAGGTAGCAATAAGAGTATAAAAGTTAAATGTACATATAAGGAACAACTAAAGGAACAATTTGCAACTTAATTGGCAACATGATTGGGTATAAAAAGTGTGGCAGTGTCTCTCAGAAGTCAAGATGGGCAGTGAATCACCAATTCCCCCAATGCTGCAACGAAAAATAGTTTTCTGAGTTTCTCAGAGAAAAATTGAAAAGAGATTGAAGTTATCATCATCTACAGTGCATAATATCATACAAAGGTTTAGAGAATCTGGAACAATCTCTGTGCGTAAAGGGGCAAGGCCAGAAAACCATACTGGATGCCCGTGATCTTCAGGCTCCTCTTTGGGATCTTCGGGACGGCACTGCATCACATACAGGAATGCTACTGTAATGGAAATCATAACATGGGCTCTGGAATACTTCCAGAAAACATTGTCAGTGGACACAATCCACTGTGCCATTCGCCGTTGCTACACTGTAAAAAATGTCTGTAGAAATTACAGTATTAATGGGTATTACTGGCAACTAGCTGCCAGTAACTTACTGTAGATTTTACATTTATGTTATTTACTGGCAACATTTTGTTCAAAGTTGAGCATGAAACATTTTTTGAATTTATCTTCTACAGTAAGTTACTGGCAACCAGCTGCAAAATTACAGCAAATTTTTTAGAGTGTAGCTAAAACTGTATAGGTCAAAAAAGAAGCCATATCTAAACATGATCCAGAAGCACAGGCATTTTCTCTGGGCAAGGCTCATTTAAAATGGACTTTGGCAAAGTGAAAAACTGTTCTGTGGTTCAACGAATCAAAATTTGAAGTTCTTTTTGGAAAACTGGGACGCCATTTCATCCGAACTAAAGAGGGCAATGACAACCCAAGTTGTTATTAGCGCTCAGTTCAGAAGCCTGCATCTCTGATGGTATGGGGTTGCATGAGTGCATGTGGCATGGGCAGCTTACACATCTGGAAAGGCACCATCAATGCTGAAAGGTTTATTCAAGTTCTATAACCACATATGCTCCCATTCAGACGTTGTCTCTTTCGGGGAGGACCTTGCATTTTCCAACATGACAATGCCAGACCACATACTGCATCAATTACAACATCATGGCTGCGTAGAAGAAAGATCCGGGTACTGAAATGGCCAGCCTGCAGTCCAGATCTTTCACCCATAGAAAATATTTGGTGCATCATAAAGAGGAAGATGTGATAAAGAAGACCGAAGACAGTTGAGCAACTAGAAGCCTGTATTAGACAAGAATGGGACAACATTCCTATCCCTAAACATTGATCCTGCTCTAGCTGTTCTTACAGTATGTACATTTAACTTTTCCGGCCTCTTATTGCTACCTGTCCCAACTTTTTTGGAATGTGTAGCTCTCATAAAATCCAAATTGAGCCAATATTTGGCATGACATTTCAAAATGTGTCACTTTCAACATTTGATATGTTATCTATATTCTATTGTGAATAAAAGTTTATGAGATTTATAAATTATTCCATTCCTTTTTTATTCAAAATTTCTACAGTGTCCCAACTTTTTCTGATTTGAGGTTGTATATGAATCTATATATATGGCTGAATCCCCTGAAAATTAACTTTCGTTCTGGACTCCATTTCCCATACCTGGACTGATTACTCTGCCACCTGAAGCTCATTGGACAGCCTATATAAACTCTCTGGAAACATTCAGTCAGTGCAAATCTTGATTTGTACCGGCTGTCATTGCTGAGCGGTTTGCCTGCCTGCATATCGAGCTGTATTTATTGATCTTTATCTGTTTTACCCGGTTTTATGAGTATGTTTGTTGCATGCTCTGACCCTTTTGCCTGTTTCATGACTACGAGATTTGTCTGCCCTACATTGCTGTGTTTGCTGTTGTTTGACCTTGCCTGTTGGAATATGAGTGTGTTTAATAAAAACCTGCAGATGGATCCTCAGTGTCAAAGTGCTTTGTTACACAAGCAGTATACAATAAGTAACCTACTAGTTTACTAAGAGTACACTAACAGAACACTTGCATGTACACTTTTAGTGTATGACTAGTAAACTACTACTAAACTAAAAGTATAATAAAAGAACACTTGGAAGTATACCTGCAGCACACAATAAGTAACCAACTAGTTTACTAAGAGTACACTAACAGAACACTTGCATGTACACTTGAAGTATATGACAAATACACTACTAGTTACCTAAAAGTGTAATAAAAGAACACTTGGAAGTATACCTGCAGCACACAATAAGTACCTACTAGTTTACTAAGAGTACACTAACAGAAGACTTGCATGTACACTTGAAGTATATGACTAGTAAACTACTAGTTAACTAAAAATAAATTAAAAGAACACTTGGAAGTATACCTGCAGCACAAAATTAGTAACCTACTAGTTTACTAAGAGTACACTAACAGAACATTTGCATGTACACTTGAAGTATAAGTCTAGAAAACTACTAGTATACTCATGAGTTCACTTGCAGTACAAATGAAGAACTAATTGTGCACTAGTTGTACACTTAAAGTTGACTACTCTTACACTTATAGTACACTTAGAAGTATACTTTTATATACTAAAAGTGGGCCAATTTAGTCCCAAGCTGTATTCAAGCAGTACACTTACAAGTATACTACTAGAACATAAATGCTAGTACACTTACTACATAAAGTATACTTAAAACTATACTCCAACATTACTTAAGTATACTTAATATAATGAACTTGAATAAACTTATTTTTCGTAAGGGAATACATGATATTTAAAGATCTTAATGTCCCAATATAACCATTATAAATGAAATGAACAAAATGATAACAAAGAACATGATGGTTTTTAAATGTCTTGCATAAAAAGCAAATTAAATGTAAAACATAATAGCAAAATTAATGAAATTATTACACATAGAAAATTACTCTTTATCAAGATTTCAATATTTGGGACAAAACTAATCAAACTTTTTGAAAAGAAACCAAAACAGATGCCTAAAACCACATTTTGAAAATGACTAAAGTGAGGCAAATTGTGTGTGATCTGGCTCTAATCTTCTCAAAGCCATGTTTTTAGTTAAGCATGGTAAAAGTGCTACTGGATCCTGTTGTGAGGTAAAACATTTTCATTAATGCAATTGTATAACACAATGTAGCCACATGGCATTTTTGTGCTCCTCTTTAGGGTCTTACTGCAGCTATACAAGGAATAGCTGAGTTTACCACTTAGGAGACAAATCTTTCAACATAGAAACACATACAACTTGAAACTGGTAGACAATTTCAAGAGCAAAAGTTATTCCATTAACACAAGACAACTGGTCTAGAATACATGTAGCTTCAACAACCTCTCACTTAAATGTTTTGTCAAACACTTACAATGGAAACAGTCAAGTGTTTTAAGAAATTAACTTCATTAGGCTATGTGTACATATAGTACAACAAACAACTAGAATTTGTGTTCTATAGAAACAACAATGCATTACGAACAATTACAAATCAGGAAATGCAAACAGGATCATTGCAATGAGAATGTTAAACACATGCTAACTGGCTGCTAAGCCACTAGCAAGTGAGGTTAACAGCTGTAGTCCTTGCATGAACAATGCAGTCAACTCAGTAAGAGTTTTACCTGCAAAACCAGATTGTTTAGATCTGCCCTTAGAAAGTGATTTCCTACATTTCAAATAATAAGGTGGAGGTCTGCCCCTGCCCAGTGACCAGCATTTCTCCTCTGTATGGCCTATTTTATGACAGGAATTACAAAGCTTGTTCATTTTGCCACCGGGTCTGTAGCTTGGTTCTACTGGAGCTTTAGGAGGTCTGTGACTCTCTAATGCTTCATTCACATCATGCGATTCTGTTCCAGCATGATGATGCATCACCCCAATCAATGAAATAGGAACACTTTTCTGGGTTCTGGAATATACATTCTCTTTAGTACAAGCAGGGGCGCTGCTAAGGATTTTGGGCCCCATGAAAAGAATCTTGACAGGGCCCCCAACACAGCTGAGACTTTTTTCATATTAATTTACATAAAATCATGCGCTGTTATGGTATTTTGACTACAAATGGGGTGTGAAATTTATTAATTTAATTTTGAATTAAGTGTTTAAGAAAAAAGAAATCTTATTTCACAATTTTTTTCTCACCCCACTGGCAGATCATTTTACTCGTTTTAAGGACAATTTCACTTAAATTATATATTGATTTGTCTTAAAACTAGACTGATTTACTTAGGTCATTTTGCTCATCAAGAAAAAGCATCTTAATTTAAGAATTTTTAGATATTTCTACTGAAAACAAGACAAAAATACTAAGTAAGAAAGTCATTTTTTGCAGTGTTGAATGTTTAACTAAAACTGTGTATTGTTATTTTTTCCAGCGTTTTCTTGACCTAACATGAGGAGAAAATTGAGTTCCCTTATCATGCACTTTTAACACTAGAACGACCACCAGTAGTCATTTTAACCGCAACATTTAAACTTATGCATTGCAAAAAATGATTTTCAAGAAAAAAAATCTTAGTTCTTTTCTCCCGCTTTCAGCAAAAACATCTAAAAATTCTCAAATCAAGATGCCTTTTCTTGATGAGCAAAACGACCCAAGAAAACAAGTCTAGTTCTGAGACCAAAATTTGCTTGTTTTATGCACAAAATCCCTTAAATGTAATATTTTTGGTCTAAAAACACGACTTATTTTCTTGGGTCGTTTTGCTCATCACGAAAAATCATCCCCATCTAAGCAATTATAAACACTTTTACTGAAAACAAGACAAAAATACTAAGAAATACAAAGAATTTTTTCTTGAAATTCATTTTTTGCAGTGTGGTAATTATCTTTAACACTAGAATGAACAAGGCGTCATTTTGACAGTTTGAAATTTGCAATAACTTTGTCTAAATAAATCACGTGCATAAATAAACGTGCTTACTTGTCGAAAAATGCTACTGTAGAGACCTGGGGCCTTCTGTACAAAGCGTGCGCGTTAGCACAGAAAAGTTCCGTAGGCTACGATCATTGTCACGGACGGGCGGTCCACTAACAATTTAGGCCTACTTACAAACCCACCTTGGTAACATAATGACGACCCTTTGCCTCTTTCACTCTTTTCTCTTTCCGTTTTTGACTTCCAGGTTTTTTTAGGCATTTTCACTTCCTTGTCAGTCAAGTTGATATTCTGCCGGCACTATAAGTGAAGTCAAGCTGTGTTGCCTGGATTATAGAATTTGGGCGGACTAAACCATTTTATGACAATTGAGAGGGGGGAAAGGGGCCCACAGACGTTTGTATTTCCTAAACAAATAAATTTTTTGATACCAGGAAACAGCAAATAGAATAATTTAAAGTTAATAATTTTTACTATTAAATATTTTTTAGCACCACAATTTTGGGGGCTTCTCTGGGCCCCCTCTTACTCGTGGGCCCAGAGAATCGTCATTGTTTACCCCCCCTTTACAGCACCCCTGAGTACAAGTAGCGCCTTTTTTAGTCCCATCGCTGTTAAGCATTTGGGGAGACTTAGTTCTGTAGGAACGTCGAAATGACTGAGAAATATTAACAGCAAGATATTATAAAACTGTATATTTCTTGTCAGTTATCACCCTTCTGCAACCTATACCAATGACGGAAATAAGTGCAGTTATAATAGCAAAATATGTGGGAGAGCATTGCTAGAATATAAATATATTGAATTGCAATATGTAGCGTTTAAGTATTAACACTAAATCAGAACTAAACAACAGATTGGTAAATGAAAAGGTTTAATAACAGTACTGACTTAAAGTTACAATTTAAATGGTTACACTATAAATGCATGAAATGGTACTTAATACAAACAATTAACTGTTTCCAATGTATGTGAGATATTACCTGATAAGATAGAGAAAGAAATAAAGTTTAGAAGAAAGAGAATCACCATTAAGAACTGGAATCTAGGCCTAAAGGCCCAAACCCAAGAACTCAGGTAAAGAAGAAAAGCAGAGGGCAGAAAGCAAATGGCAAATGCCAAAAGGCAAAAGCCCAGATCTCATGAAAACCAAGACCTATATTCTCTTTCCCTTGACCATGTGACTAAACCTAACATCATCCATTCAAACTGACCAATCAGAAGACCACACCTTTAACCCCCACTGTATTGAATAAACAGCTGTAACAATAGTCTGTGATCACTATCAGTAAGCACAGGAATGCAGATGGTACAGTATGGAAATGCGGGTTGTGACGAAGTAATAAATTCCTATATTTTTAATCCTACAATGCGCACCCTGTTTATTTTCTTTATTTGACAAAAACACAAAGATCTCTTGTTATTGTGAATCTACACTAATTAAAGAAGACCCTTCAGAGTTTCAAATGATGTCAAACACGTAAGTGTTTGATTATTAATGATGGAGTATTTTAAGTTGATTCTGCTATGATAAGGAGAAAACACGTCAAAACGCGTCCCCACATTTTGGACCCCTGGGGGTTAAACAGCAGAAACTATAACTGCCGGCAGACTGTGAACTGCCACAGACTGTGTTCAGTTATACATACTTGCATACTACACACTACATACTGCCTTCTGGTAAAAAAATGTATACTGTGGAAAATGTCTTATAGTAAATGTTGCTTGTTTAAATCAGCAAGTGGCTTTCAGTTTTTAACTAAGAAATAAGTGCATTTATAAATCAACTTTAAAACAATCTGTTCAAATAAAGTGTAGGCCTAAAGAAGATTTGTAAAAACAATATTTGAAAATACGAAAAAGTTAAAAATATGAATATATATATATATGATGGTAGGTTTATGAGAAGTCCTCCATTAGTGGAGATGCAGCAGCATCAACATGAGGGGTCACAGGTCAGAGTCAGGATTTCAATGTGAGCACAAACATTTGGGGATGATGATTTATTGATTGATTATTGTCATGCTGAAATGATCTTTTGCTGATGTTTGCACCTTAATTCTGAACACATTCATGATGTAAAGAGATCTGAATAAAGC
The DNA here is from genome assembly GCF_027580225.2 of Misgurnus anguillicaudatus. Classification (NCBI taxonomy): domain Eukaryota; kingdom Metazoa; phylum Chordata; class Actinopteri; order Cypriniformes; family Cobitidae; genus Misgurnus; species Misgurnus anguillicaudatus. The sequence goes on along the minus strand of NC_073360.2, from coordinate 40,752,803 downwards.
ATTAAACCTGCCACAGGAGGAAATGACATTTAAAAAATAAAATAAAATAAAATGTGTGTGCCTGTATGTGTGTATACAGTAAACAAAATTTACTGTCCAGTCTTTCTCATCTAAAAATCATTATTGATACTTTAAAGCACATAAACACACACAGAATCTCTTATATGCATTTGTTCATGTTTATGGAGAGTCTATAAACTGAGCATTATCAACACACAAGTGATCAGTCTGATTTGATGTTTTTCAAAATATATTTTAAGCTTTTGTGAATAAATCAAAAAGCTGATGTTTAAATTTACAGTCAGACTTTTGTCACGGAGTGACTTTGAGGGCGGAACCGAAAATGGTGGAGAGAGGTTCCACCCGGACTGTGATTTTCAAACACCACTCACTTCCTGGATTTCCATGGTAACCCAAATGGGGTTTTATTAGCAACAGGTGTGGAAATGAGCGTGGCGATTTTTGATTGGGCAATGCAGTGAAGAGGAGACATACAAATAGAGCATCAGAAACACAGGAAGAGGCGGTTGATTTCGGGGCAAGCTCATTTCCGCCAAGGGCGGACAAAACACACACCTTCTGAAGAGTCGGAAGGCCCCGGTGATCCAGCGATCGCTTGGATGTGAGCGGAAAGAGTGCGGCGCTGAAGGACACGAAAGGAAGGAGTCGTTGTTGTTTTGTTGAAGGAGCACCACGGGCGAGACAGAGTGTTTGGGCGTTTGGAACAGGGCGAAGTGGATATCTGCATCTTGTGAATTCGCTAAGCGAACTGTACAACTTGGATACGATTATCGGATCAGGTTTGCAAAGATGAAGTCTTTTGGAAGAGGGTTATACTTACCAGTTGTCAGTTATATGAAGGCTACGTAGGAGAAACGAAACCAGGGCTGAACAACGGCAGCATTTCCGGGCACCTGTGAGTAGCTGGAGAGAGAAAGAGAGTGAGAGAAGATCAGTATCCCGAAACCTGTGAGTACATTGTCCTGCTTTTACATCATTGTTTATTCCTGGAGATGGAATATTAGGGTCTGCTTGAGTGTGCAACAGTGTTCCAGGCTGAAGGAGGCGAAGAGTGAACACAAGACAAGATACTGTGTGGATATTGTGGGGAAAGTCATTGTATTGAAGGGAAGCATTTGACCATCATAGGTGAAAGGTCTGCTGTGTATATTTACTGCATTGTGGAACAATTCCAGCTGTCCGCCCCATCTAGATCTCTGTCTCGTTGGCTGGAAGAGAGGCAAGGGAAGCGGGCGAGTCGGCCCCGCAGTACATACCGGGTGTAGCCAACCTACCTGAATTTGTCCACCGTGACACCATCGGCCGTACCAGGCCCAACGAGCAGCAGCATGGAGTCTCTAACCCCATTTGCCCTTGAACGAAGCCAGGAGGTGACGTATGGTTTTCCCCATTTATCTGCTAGAGTCAGCGCCATTGCCAAGGAGTATTTAGTGTTTGCTGTTCTTTGTCGCTCAGTGTGAAAGTCCTGTCGCACGAGCTAACAGCTACTTACCTCAAATACGCCCCTGCACGCCCAGTGTACAGATCCAGTTACCCTGTTAAATACCTGCCTGTTTGCACGAGCTAAAAGCTACTTACCTCGAATACGCCTCTGCACGCCCAGTGTACAGATACAGTTATCCTGTTGAATACCTGCCTGTTTGCACGAGCTAAAAGCTACTTACCTCGAATACGCCCCTGCATGCCCAGTGTACAGATCCAGTTACCCTGTTGAATACCCACCTGTTGTTTGAGCTAAAAGCTACTTACCTCGAATACAATTGGATGTTGTCTATCATAGTGCTATTCGCTTTATTACTAAAGCTCCATATAATACACACCACTGCACTCTTTACTCATTAGTTGGATGGCCTTCGTTATACAATCGACGCCTAACTCACTGGTATCAGTTAATTTATAAATCCATACTTAACAAAACACCATCTTACCTAAGTACTTTAATAACCATATCAGTGCCGGGATTTAACTTGCGCTCGAGTAAATACATCTTTTTGGTCCCTACAAAAGTACGTACCTCCTTTGGCCGTTTTTCTTTCAAATTTTCTGCTGTCAATGATTGGAACAATTTACAAAAGTCTCTTAAATTAGAATCCTTGGTTTCGATCAGCACTTTTAAAGTTTTGCTTTCAAATTTACTGACGGAACGATGTACATGTTGATATTATTTTTTACTTTATTGCTTTATCATTCAATTGTATCTGTTTGTTTTATATGACTTTGTTCTTGAATGTCGGTATGTCATGTGTAGTTTTATGTCGCCTTGTACTTTGTGCCTGTCTTGGCCAGGTCGCGGTTGCAAATGAGAACTTGTTCTCAACCGATTCACCTGGTTAAATAAAGGTAAAATAAAAAATAAAATAAAAAACACCCCTGTATGCCCAGTATAACGGTCCAGCTGCCCTGTCAAATACCTACCTGTTTGTAAGAGCCAAAGTTACTTACCCCGAACACGGCCCAGCTATAGCTATTAGCCACGGACGCGTCTTTGTACACTATCTACCACAATCCGGTTCCCTGTAAATTCAGCTGAAAAGTTACTTACCTCTGCTTACTCACCTGTGTCTTCAGAGACCAGTATTTGCTGTACGGGACCTACTTGGAAGTCCAGTGGAGTGGAAAAACGTCCAGTCACCCTGCGGGCTGTATTTGGAGTAACAGACCTATATCAGGACAAGGTATTCCTCTCCGTCTCACCTGTTACTCATCGTGTTCTTCTTTGCCTTCAGGAGAAGCGAAGGGCGCCACGTATAATCAAGTCTGCAAGAAAGGATCCAGGATCAGTCAGACATCTCAGTGAGAGTCCTGTGCGAGGAGAAAGGAGTCCCCCCCGTGGTCACTTACGGGAAGACGTCCAGGCTTACCAGGCCCCGGCCCCCCGGCCGAGAGAGTTGATTTTTAGATTTTCCTTCCCCTTCCGTGATCATCTTTTAATTAATTTAAATAAAGTTTGTTTTAATTATACTTACTTTCTCTCGTGTTTTTGGTCATTGGGGTGTTCTTGGGACCTCCTCGAGGTGGAAACTAGCAAGGGGCGTGACTCACGACATCCGTGGTCCGCTCCGACCTGTGACACTTTTCTCACACATTAAATAGCAGTGATGATCTTCAGAATCTGTGTTAATAAAAAAGGGTTTATAATGTTAGGGATTTTCTCATTATAAAATCTGTAAACCACAGACTCATAAAAAGACTTTATTCTTCTATTTTAACACCAGTGGGTTTAAATGCTGATGTATTTGCTTGATGTGCTGTAAGAGAAATTTAAATGATTTCACATAAGGCTTAAATGATTGGGCTGTAAATTGTTACATTTTAAGAGCTGCTGAGACAGATAACTGCTTTTCATAACAAAACTCACATGTATACTCAGAAAAAAACTATAGGAGATGGTACCCATAAGGACAAAAAGTCCCTATATGTAGGGGAGAACCAGGACGAAAGTAAAAAAGTGATTTTCTCAGAGCCATGACTGCATTTGCATTTCAAACTATGACAGAATCTTTAGCACGTAACCCTTGACAGAGCTGACAAATATGACATTATTTATGTCATATTTTGATTACTGCTCGGACGCTTTTACTTGCGCTCTGTGCTTTGCCCTTTTGCTTTTTCGCTTTTATCTTTTGATTCAACTACCAGCAGTTCAGCACAGTGCTCAAACTAAACAATTGGGCTCTCAAACTAAAACTACAAATTCCTGGAACTATATCGATATTTGGAATATTCAACAACTTGAGGTTTCTATCATAGCAGTCTACCAGTCTGCTATTGCCGGCAGCTGACAATCCTAAAACAGGACAACACAGCTGCCCACACTCAAACAGAAGAAAAGAAGAAAAAATGCCTTCTTTTGGATCTCAATCCACCTGCTGCTCAAACTGCCACAGACTTTTACAAAAGATTGCGGTTCTCGAAACAAAGTTACTTGTGGCGCTGCCGACCCTGCCAGAACATACAGCGGAGCTTCATCGTGGTCCTTCTCAACATAAAGCTGGTGAGTCCTGTGAACCTAATGCTTATAAACAGGTCATAGTGAGCTCAGAGAAACCTAAAGTAATTGAGGACACAAACCGATGGCATAAACAGGGTGCGAGACCCAAAAGTGCTCAAGACATTAGACTGTCACGAGTGTCACAAATTGCTGCATTAGCATCATCTACCCCAGATATGGGTACAACTCGAGTAGCCAATATTGGTATTCTACCACCCCCTGTACGGCTTGAAAATAGATTTGAAGCACTAATGAGTTTGGGTGAAGAATCCCCAAATGTTAATGGACACAGATCACATCAGTCAGTAGCTTACAGAGCTAACAGATGCTCAATATCATACAGGCAGCGGCGCTCCGCTCAGACAGCAGCCGAGCCAAGCACGCTGATAGTGGGTGACAATATTATCAGAAACTTTGAAAGCAAGGCTACCCGTACATACTGTTTTCCTCGTGCAACGGTTTCTGATGTTAACAAGGAACTTTGCAACATTCTGATGAAACATAAGTCTGTCAGTCGGATTGTCATACATGTGGGAAAGAATGATATTCGGAAAGAGCAGTCTGAGCTCCTTAAAATGGATTTCAATGAACTTTTTGAAACACTTGCAAGACTGAAAGTTCAATCTTTCATCAGTGGACCTCTCCCAGCCCGGGGAACAAATATGTTTTCTCGGCTACTAAGTTTAAATTCATGGCTGCAAAAAACCTGCACCATGAGAGGACTGAATTACATTGACAATTTCAATATCTTCTGGAGCCAAAGGCAACTTTTTAACACAGATGGTATCCACCCAAACAAACTAGGTGCTAGGTTGCTTAAAGACAATATCTTTTTCTCCATGCATCATCCATCAGCTGAGAGTGCTAGTCCACTACTGAACAGTGGAAATGACCACAGGATTTCACACCAGCACCTGGATGGACATTCAGATGACAAGGAAAAAACTCTGCAGTCACAACTACTGTTCACAGACACAGCTCAGGCTGAGCCTTGCCCACAGACCTCGCTACAGCTGGATTGTGAATCAACACCCAAGGACGTTTCTGTTGATAATGACCAGAGGAATGATAACACTCCCTCCCAGCCTTCAGGAACACCAGAATCACAGCTGATGTCGTCACACTCTCTCTCCCTCTCTCCAACATCACCACTTCTGGGCTTTTCAGAGAAAATGGAGAAACTGGTATCTGCTGGAACAAAGCTCTCCCACTCTATTGCTGCGAGTCCCCAAATATCAACCAAGAAACGGCGGGCTCCTCAACCACCAAAGCCTTCGGGCTCAGCCCGCCCTCCCCCTCCATCTGAGAGAGCACTCCGACCTCTGCCTCAACGTCAGGGATCACACCAGCCCTCATCTGCAAACAGCACTGGTAACTGATGTGTGTTGGGTTCCCGCTACGTCAGCAGTAACAATCATAAATATTTTAAGAACAAGCGGTGCCCGATGTCCCTTTAGCTTTTCCTATCTCTGTCCTGACATGTGATAGAAAGATGAAGGCCGTCTCCAGCCGCACAGCAATTCTATCTAATCTACTGCCTATTATACGTCATTCTGAGATTGATACAGTGCCAAAACCAGTTACTGTTAAGTTAGCACTTCTGAACATCCGTTCACTAAAGAACAAATCCTTTTTAGTTAATGATCTTATCACCACTAACAACCTGGACTTTATGTTTCTAAATGAAACTTGGTTAGATGACAGCTGCAGTGCTACAGTCCTCAATGAATCAGCCCCACCCAACTTTACCTTTATAAGTGTCAGTAGAGCTATTAGAAGGGGTGGAGGAATAGCTGCTTTATTCAAAGATGCCTTTCAATGCAAGCAAGTGTTACTTGGTGACAGGGGCGGACTGGCCATCGGGAGTTCCGGGAGCAATCCCGAACGGCCGGTCCATTTCAGGCCGAACCGGCCGGAGGTCAAAAAGTTTTTTTTTTTTTTAATGCCTAACCAGGCGCTCAGCTGCAGCGGAACGCTGTGTCTGTTTCAGACCGGGCCAAACCAATTCTTCAAATCTTGAGGGGGGATAAGAGCGGCCCCTCCCAACTTGGACTGATCCTCGTTTTTCCTCACATCCGATTGGCTCAAAGGCGCCGATCAAAAGAGGCAGCAAAATGCGCCAAATTAACAGACCTTTTTCGCAGTTAAAAGGACGCTGTGGCAGGAAGTGCAGATGAGGAAGGACCAGCAGCATGGACAGGACAGGTGCACAATTAGTGATGCGTCTATTATACACTGAAATCATTTATATTTGCATTTAAATATAGGCATATATAAGCGCGAATACAACCCCGACAGGCTTATAAGGACCCCACGCAAACAGAGCTTGAATCAGCCTAACGGGGTTGTATTTGCTATAAGAACCGCCTCGCTCTACATTATCCCGCTTATGAAATTGATGAAATAGCCTGCGTGCACATTTTGGCAACAGAAGTGGTGTTGTTCCCCAGTGGTTTTAACGTGTTAGCAACTCAGTAAGTTTATCAAAACAGTTTCCCAGCATCAAAATGTCTGGTAATTGCGTTTGGTTGCACTAATAATATACTTTATATTTGGCCATATGCTAACGTCTTCTATTCACTCCACTATAGTACACGGATCTGGTAGCTGTGTTGAAAAACTTGATAAAGTCAACTTTTAACCTGTTATCTAGCACTTCTATTTTTGAGCATTTTCTGAAAAACGACAACTCCAAACTAAAACATCTGCAGCTCTTAAACCCTATGGTCTATATTCACAATTCTGGTCTTGTTTGAAACTAGACACTTGACATATTGTTGCCTAATAGTCATAACAACTCAGAGTAGTAAAGAAACAGAGTAAAACAAGGTAAAATATACATTAAATGACTTCCGTTTTTCTTTAAATAACATTCACTTATCAAAAAAGGTATGAAATGGTCATGTGAGACACCTGGGGACACCATATAGGTGAACTGAATGTCTGACCATGCTGTGATTCAAATTTGAGAATGATACTCCAAAAAATGTTGTTTCTGGGAGCTTTTATTTCAAAAAAGTCCAGGCGTCCTTTCAGAAAAAGTGCACTTGGAAACTCCAAATATACACATGATAACAATATGACATGATTATAAAAAGAAAATGAGTCAGGACTACATATTACATTATGTATATCAATTCAGAACTTCTCTGCCCACCAAAGCACATAGAAAAAACTGTTTCAGAAAAAAACATTTGCACATTATAACAAAATACTTGCTATTTTGAATGTGGTCGCTCATGAATGCACTCCAGATTCCAGTCCTCCTGTGTCAGCTGAAGTCCTGTTTTACATCACATCACATCACACACACACACACACACACACACACACACACACACACACACAAAGCAAGAGAGAATTTTAGTTTGAGTCAAAAGTAAGAGAGATACAACTATTTGTATGAGAAACTATGATATAATATACATGAACATAATACATGATATACACAAACACACACACATTACATGAATATATTTATTTATAATTACAAATGTCTTATGTTTGCCAAATAACCTATATTTCTCAGCTGGTAATACTCATATTTTCCACCACATATCTTATTTTCTAGTTTTTAGTTTGTATATTCTGTGCATTTGATTCATATAGCTATAAATATGATGCATTTATGTAACATGTCATACAAAAACGAAACCATGTAAAACTCGTATATTAGTCATCTCCAGTGTTACTTTATAATCAAAACAGCTAACATGAAACAAGAAATGTAACGTAAAATAAATAATCAACAAAATAATCCACTTACTTTATCCAAGCGAGCGCAGCTGAGCTCATAATCCGGTCCATCTCTCCTCGACGACGCGCTTTGTTTATATCCAGTCTTGCATTGTTGATCCGCGACAGGGAACTACACTAACCTTTTCCACTGGTGGCACTTGCGCTACCAACTTTTTCAGTTACTGGCGCAAAATATGATTTGGTCGCACATATTTTTTTCAAGTTATATTAAGGCGCTCTGGATAATAATGAACAATAATGAAACTGTATTGCATACAGATATGCTTTTTATTTTACTTGCCATCTTTTGCACATGCCTTCTTGTTTTCTTAAACGTTGCAGTGTTTCCCAAAGATCTGAAATTTACTTGGTGGTGGTAGCCGGTAAAAAAGGCAATTATTACCCACTGACAAATAATGGTCTACTATACATATGACGAAGAACTAATAATGTGTGACACAACACAATACTTTGATTTATTGAAAATTTATATTAATTTCACATTATATTTCATCAATCTAACCACCCCAAACGTTCTTTGCCATTAACAAAGCTGACACTGTTTGTCAAAGCACCACGAAAACACTTACTGTTTTTGCACTGATATATGAAGCAATTAGACCCCTTTTATCAAACTCAATATAATACAATACTATGTATAGTATATTAATAGACAGTGCAGGTCTATAGATTATAAATGTGACTGATGTTATGACTGATGTTATAATGGTAATAATTTCTATTAGATAGGCACTTTTACTGCTTCTGCTCTATCTTTCTATTTCTCTCTTGCCGATTTAAAAAGCTTAATCCACTCATTATTTCAAATTTAAAAGACTACTTGCTGTCCCGGTGACATACTTTACATTGCTTTGCTCGTTCAGTGCAATTGGCTTGAGATTAGCATTGCTGTTTGCTACAATCTCTGTCTTAACTTAATATGGATATGGTTTTAGAAAAGATATGGTTTATTAATAATAAGATTATTAAAAAAATGTGAGAAAGAAAAATGCTGCGCGTGGTGGTCGTAACAAGAACCATCGCCATAGAAACCGGAGGCACGCTAAAACTGCACTCGAGCTTTAGCGCAGTAGCGCTCATGGCCGTTTTCCGATCGACTCGGGTTATAAACACAACATTAATCAGACTTGGGACCAAAAGTAATTAAACTAGGACCTAACCGGACCCGACAGACCATTTAAAATATAAACCCGGAACCATACGGGTCCCGCGTCCTCAGTGAAGAAAGACCTCTGCTCAAGTTCAGAAACATGGAAGACACTGCGCTTGCGTCGCACCTAATTATTCATTGAGAAACAGCTGAGCACGCAAACGCACACTGATAGGAAGAGACACGACGTGCTTTCACGCAAAATTAAGCCAACGTGTTGATGGCTCAGAGCACGTTATAAAACGTATTCTTAAAATCCACATTTCTGTTTTAATAAATGCTTATAGTAAATCATAGCATATTGTCTAAAACATTAGGTAGCACATTTGCGACCCATTAAAAATTAGGGTCGCAACGGCAGTTCAAAAGGTCGCATATGCGACCATTTTGGTCGCAGTGTAGCTCCCTGCGCGATCATGCTCTTTATCAACTTCTCCAAAACACTTTCAACACAAAAAAGTCATCTGCAGTCCACGATCCACAATGGAGATGTTATATCTAACATTTGAAGAGGTTTCTCAGCGGCTCCGGAGAGCTTAGCCGGCTGCTATGCTACCCAAACAAACAAATGCGCACGGAGGGGGCGTGGGCATTTCTCTCCATGCGCTTCTGTAGATTTGCGCAGAAGTACACTTTACTGACGTAAGTTGAATCCTTGTAATCGTTTCATGATTGGTTACTTCCTCTGTCAATCAAAGCTTTGCTCACTATGCATTGGCTGGCTTTGTTTTGGTGTAATCCAGTCAAAAGCCTATGGCAAGCTGAAGGACATCTATCTAGGCATATCATTGCTCGCATTAGATTTTGAGTTGTCAAACCTTTTCTGATTGGACAAAACAGAAAAATAGGGCGGGATATTTATCTGAACAGTCTAACGAAGCAGGAAGAGATGGATTTTCACTGATAAAAATCGATATTTGATAGAAAATAAACATGATCGATCATACTTAGCGGACGCGCGGATGTAAACAAAGGAGGATATTGCTGGATTTCTCACTATTTTTCATTGTTTTGGATTAAAACGTGGGATGCTTTTTGAAGAGTGGACCCTTACCTTGCAATGTACGTTGAAGTTTTTGGGAATTGTCAGAAATGATCAGAACCATATGGCAAGCCATGTGAGTACCCACAAAATTTTTATATGCATTCCGTCTGCATTTCATTTAATCTTTTCCACACCAGTGTATTGATTGCAAAAATAAGCTCAGAAAATGAATTTGGAGTGTTTAAACTTCCAAATAATGCAAAGTTTATGATTGTTGATTGAATATTTGATGTTAAACAAAGTACAAAAACACGTAAAAACGCCCCCTAGGGCCCGCCGCCGGGCCGGTGTGTGTTAAGAATTAAATATAACTTTCTCTGTCTGTGTTGCTTCACTGCTGATTCTTGCCATACTTCCATTGCCAACATGCGCGTTCATACGTTTCCACGTCATCATTGTGTTCAAACAGTAAAATGGTCTAAGGAATCCCTGTATGTCTGTACATTAGCTGTTAAGGTCACTGATGGAGAGAGACAGGTTGATGATGACCCTTGCAGTCAAATTGATGGGGAAGAGGAAGGAAAGCAGAACAAGAGGAGGAGGAGAATGGAACCAGTACAAAAACAGTGATGGGGCAGTGTGCAGGGCTGGGTAGGCAATCATATTACCCTGCTGGAAAAACCAGCATACCAGCAAGACCAGCATATGTTGTGTTTTGGTGCTTTTATGCTGGTGACCACCAGCTAAACCAGCATCAAACCAGCATAGACCAGCATAATTCCCATGCTGGTTTGATGCTGTTTTTTCAGCAGGGTAGGCATATCAATCAACCAATCAATCAAAGGTTTATTAAGGACACACAAATAGAAAAATACAGCACAATATTACATATTTACATATAGGATAAAATGCAATAGTTCCACTTACTAGATTATAACCTGACTAAAGCACAGATTGAATTAAAAAAAGGAATTATTCTTAGTCATATTTATTACTGATGTTCTTCTCATGCATATGTAGCTGTACAATCAGTAAGCAGAGGCAGGGTCCAGCACAGGGGAAGTGGAGCCAGGGAGAGTTGAAAGTGAGTACGTACACACACAATCTCTATTTTATGGACTGTATTGTAGTTTTTGATTATCTGAGTGGGTATGTCTGAGTAATTGTAACAATTCTATCACTCCAACTGACTGTACACATGACATGCTGGTAGTTAGCAGTATACTGTGACTTATGTGTTCGAGATTGGGTTTTGCTGACCTGGTTGTGTTTAGTGCAGTGGTGACTTGCTTATACAACCTGAAGAGGGCAGGTGTTATCCTAAAGTTTCTTTAAGGTCTTCAGCATAATCTGATTCTCTTCATACCATAAAAACACTACTAGAATTAAAATAACTGCAAAAAATCCTGCTCGTGCATAGAAGGGCCCTTGTGTAAAAGGCCTCTCCATCTTAAAGTCCCGGGCTGAATTTCAGTCCCAGTACGTCCCTGCTTGGTGATTACCAGTCTTTTGAATATTTGTGTATTGCTTTAAAAGGTACACCACGCATTCTGTTTACAATTATTTATAGACCTCCCAAATACACCTCAGCATTTGTTGATGAGTTCACGGAACTTTTATCAACAATTTCCTCTGAATTTGATTATTTTGTTATTGCTGGAGATTTTAATATTCATATAGACAATGCAGAAAACAATGCTGCAATTGAACTGTTAAATGTTTTAAACACTTTTGATCTGACCCAGCATGTGCAAGGTCCTACACACAATCGGGGACACACTCTTGATCTGCTCATTAGCAAGGGTCTACACATTTCATCCACTGTAATCAAGGATGAAGCCCTATCTGACCATTTCTGTGTTTACTTTGATTTATTGATCTGTCCTGCCACTGATGCTAGATCTGTCTATGTTAAAAAAAGGTTCATAAATGAGAACACCAGTGAGGTATTTATGAATGCTATGTCAATGTTGCCAAACATATCGGCAGACTCTGTTGATGTTCTCCTTGAAAACTTTAACATAAAAGTTAAAGATGCTATTGATGGTATAGCTCCAGTAAAGGTCAGGGTGATCACTGGCAGACGTAAAGCACCCTGGAGAAACACAACAGCAGTACAGCACATGAAAAGAACATGCAGAAAAGCTGAACGTATGTGGCGGAAAACAAAACTTGAAGTACATTATAGCATCTATAAGGACAGTCTTCGTGCTTTCAATGTAGAACTAGGCACAGCTAGACAGACCTTCTTTTCAAACATTATAAACAAAAACATAAACAACACTCACACTCTTTTTGCTACTGTAGAGAGACTAACAAACCCCCCAAATCAAGTTCCTAGTGAGATGCTCTCTGACAACAAATGCAATGAGTTTGCAACCTTTTTCTCTGAGAAGATCAGTAATATCAGAATGACGATCAATACGGCCTCATATTGTACTGTGATCAGTCAGATATCATTGCAACAACCTCAGAAATTAGCCATTCTCTCAGAATTTGACATAATTGATATAAAAAACTTGGAAGAAACAGTACAACATCTTAAAGCATCAACTAGCAGCCTTGACACGCTCCCCACATCTTTTCTCAAAAAGGTACTTAACTGCTTAGAAACTGACCTCTTAAAAATAGTAAATACCTCTCTGATCACAGGCATTTTTCCAGAGTCATTAAAAACAGCAGTTGTTAAGCCTCTCCTAAAAAAGAGTAACCTAGACAAAACCATACTTAGCAACTACAGACCAATCTCAAATCTTCCGTTTATAGGCAAGATCATTGAAAAGGTTGTTTTTAATCAGCTGAACAAATTCTTAAACTCAAATGGCCATCTGGACAATTTTCAATCTGGTTTCCGTCAGCATCACAGCACAGAGACAGTGCTCCTAAAGAAAATAAATGATATTAGCTAAAACTCTGATTCAGATAAAATATCAGTGCTAATGCTACTAGATCTTAGTGCTGCCTTTGACACAGTAGATCACACCATACTCTTACATAGACTGGAAAACTGGGTAGGGCTCTCTGGGATGGTCCTCAAATGGTTTAAAACATACATACAAGGAAGAGGTTACTATGTGAACATAGGTAACCATAAATCTGAGTGGGCATCCATAACATGTGGAGTCCCACAGGGCTCTATTCTCGTACTGCTTCTGTTTAATTTGCATATGCTCCCACTTGGTCAAGTAATAAAAAAGAACCAAATTGCTTACCACAGCTATGCAGAGGACACCCAGACATACTTAGCCCTGTCACCCAATGACTACAGCCCCATTGACTCTCTATGTAAATGCATTGATGAAATTAACTGTTGGATGCGTCAAAACTTCCTCCAGTTAAACAAAGACAAAACTGAAGTCATTGTATTTGGAAATAAATATGAAACTCTCAAAGTTAACACATACCTTGACTCTAGGGGTCTAAAGACACAAAATAAAGTTAGAAATCTTGGTGTAATTTTAGAGTCTGACCTTAATTTCAGTAGTCACGTGAAAGCGATAAGCAAATCAGCTTACTACCATCTCAGAAATATTGCCAGAATTAGATGTTTTGTCTCAAGACAGGACTTAGAGAAACTTGTTCATGCTTTCATCACAAGCAGGGTGGATTACTGCAATGGACTTCTTACGGGGATCCCCAAAAAGACCATTAGACAGCTACAGCTCATACAAAACACTGCTGCCAGAATTCTGACCAGAACCAAAAAATCTGAGCACATTACTCCAGTCCTCAGGTCCTTACACTGGCTTCCTGTTACATTTAGAATAGATTTTAAAGTATTGTTACTCGTTTATAAATCACTTCATGGCTTAGGACCCAAATACATGACAGATATGCTAACTGAATATAAACCTAACAGATTACTCAGATCATTAGGATCAGGTCAGTTAGAAATACCAAGGGTTCATTCCAAACAAGGTGCGTCAGCATTTAGTTATTATGCCACCTCTTGCTGGAATCAGCTCCCAGAAGAGATCAGATGTGCCTCAACAGTAAACACTTTTAAATCTAGATTAAAAACACATCTGTTTAACTTTGCATTTACTGAATGAGCACTGTGCTGCTTCACACTGACTGCACTTTTAACTCAAGTCACTTTTACTTCTGTTTTATTCTTTTTAGCATTTTGAAGTGTTTTTATTGGGATCACATTTGTTTTCTTTGATTGGTATTCTGGATTTTCATGTATCTTTGTTTTTATTGTGATTTTATTGTGTATCTATTATTTTTACATTTTCTTTTTTCTCTTTTATATATTGTTTAAAGCACTTTGGGTGACCTCTGTGTATGAGATGTGCTGTGCAGGTAAACTTGCCTTGCCTTGCCTTGCCTTATTTATGGTCCAGAAAGCTGTTTTCAAACATGATAATTCCTAAAGTGGTCATTTTTTATAATAACGCATTGTGTTTCTGGTTTCATGAGTACCGATCAATCTACGGGTTATTTACTGACCTAACACATCCTGAAGTTTGACTTCTCAGAGTTTTTCAAAATAAAAGTAAATGTGGTTGAAATGTGTCACGGGTGACTTTTTTAGGATGTAATAAAGATGATGGAGATTGGTTCCGCCCGGACCGTAAAACCCAAACACCATTACTTCCGGGAACTCCGGGAGAGAAATCAGGGCTTTATCGTTCGCAGGTGCATTAACGAGCGGGGTAATCACGGATTGGACATTGAAGAGAAGAAGAGGAGTATAAAGAGAGCCTCAGAAATATCAAAGGAGTGCAGTTTATTCTAGCCAATCCGGCGAGCGAGTTGGAGTGTTTGGGCGAATGCAGCGGAAAGAAGGCGGAGGATATTGTTGGCTGGGCGAAGAAAGAAATAAAGAATTGGAAAGGACAGCAACTGGGCTGAGTATAGTAGACCAAAATCTATCTGTGAAATTATTTATGGAAATGTGTAATGTTCTCTGAGTGATTTAAACCAGGAAGACTCATCGGAAGATTGTTGGAGGAGGCCATTGGGGACAGTCATACGGTAGCAGGAGCTCATCCGGCAGCTGGAGAGAAAGAGAAAGAGAGCTTGGATTAGCAACAGTGTGAGTACCCCCAAGTTATCGTCTAACAGCTGACTTCTTGAAATACAACCATCAGTGTGTCCTGTGTGAGCCGTAGCCTAGCATGTGAGCGGCCCCACTGTGTAACGGAGTTGTGGGCAAGCCGGGGAGCTAGCGAGCTAAGAAAGACACAGCGGTGTCGTGGCGGTGACGTCTACAACTGACCATCTGCTGAACCAGTGTCCATTGAATTCCAGGACGAGTCCCAAATCAGTCGTGGTTGTGACCTTAATTCACCAAGAGTGTGTGGAGTGCAGTGGGTGAGTCATTTTGTCCTTTGCTTTGAGTGTATTCACCGAAAGCTGCAGTGTTGTGCTGTGTCCGTGTCGTCAATGTCACCTGTAGGGCGGACGAACCCCTGTGAGAGAAGTGGACATTGAGGCTGGCGAAGCAAACATCATCCTTTATATGCCGTCGGCGACATCCTGAGCTTTCTTCCACACGGAGGCAGTGGTGAAATAGCTAAACCAAGTAAGAACTGTGTGTATAAAGTGGGAAGTATTCATAGTGAGAAGGTTGGCTGCTGTTGGAGGAAATCAGCTGTATGCATAACATTACCTGCTGTGGAGTCTCTTCGAAGGTTCGCCCCTGTCTAGATCTCTTGTCCTGTCGGTTGGAAGAGAGGAGAGGGAAGCGTTCGGCCCACTCAGTGTAGTATACTCAAGGTGGAACATCTTACCTGTGTGGTGACACCAGCGGAGGCCGTGTTCGGCACGACGTAGCAGCTCTCATCCCTAACGGCCTTTTTGTTGAAGCCTCAAAGCAGGTCAACGCTTGACGTCCATCACCTCATATGGTCTGTGAGTCTCATTTAATTCCTGCTCCTTTGTATACTCATCGTAAGCCCACCGTTCGGTACAGTTCTGTTGTGTGAAGTCCTTACCTGATGCTAAAAGTTGCCCAAGTAAAGCCCCAGTTACCTGCATTGTACTTACTTTATGCAAACAGCTAAAGCCAGCATATTGTGTTGTACGCCTAAGTAAAGCCCCAGTCACCTGCATTGTACTTACCTTATGCCAAAAGCTAAAGCCAGCACATTGTGTTGTACACCTGCCCCTAAGCCTAAGTAAAGCCCCAGTCATCTGCATTGTACTTACCTTATGCCAACAGCTAAAGCCAGCATATTGTGTTGTACGCCTGCCCGCAAGCCCAAGTAAAAGCCCCAGTCATCTGCATTGTACTTACCTTATGCCAACAGCTAAAGCCAGCATATTGTGTTGTACGCCTGCCCGTAAGCCTAAGTGAAGTCCCAGTCACCTGCATTGTACTTACCTTATGCTAACAGCTAAAGCCAGCATATTGTGTTGTACGCCTGACCATAAGCTCAAGTAAAGCCCCAGTTACCTGCATTGCCCTTACCATATGCCCAAAAACTAAAGCCTTTCTGTTGTGTTGTGTATTTGCCTGTAAGCCGAGGGAGTCCCGTTGCCCGTCCCATATACCTACTGTATATTACCTGTGATTCCAGGGAAGATCCAGTGGCTTCACCGTTTACCGAGTACACGGTCCTGCTATACTCACCTGTCTGCTCCATTGTAGATCCGATAGTTTCTCCCGAAACGCCTACCTGCACCACCCCTGTTGACCAGTGGTACCTCCACAGCGGCCACCTTCCACATACCCAACAGGACGGGTGGAGTTAGATCCCGGCTGTCGAGGTACAGCGCCACCGGTAGCAGAACGGTCAGGAGTGTAATCCGCTGGCTGTCTGGGAGCGCGTCTCGCGCGGACACAGGTATCCCCTTGACCTTGCAACACAAATACTTACCATCTGTACTCCTTGCGTCTAGGAAAAGAGAGGATCCCGGACAGGTTCCCTGCAGGCCGGAACAAAGAGGAAACTGGTGAATGAGCTGATTGTCGTTGCATAGCCAGAAATTGAGAAAGGAGAAAGACCCACCTGAGATTTCCTGCGACGGAGTCCGAGAAACTCAAGACAACTCTCCAACTGGAGAGTTGAATTTTAGCTTCCCTTTCCCCTTCCCTATATTCTTTAAATAATTTAATAAAGTTTGTTTTAATTATACTCACGTTCTCTGTGTGTCTGGTCATTGGGGTGTTCTTGGGACCTCCTTGAGGTGGAAACTAGGAGGGGCATGACTCACAACATCTGTGGTCTGCTCCGACCTGTGACAAATGTGTTACATTATGTTGAAAATGTATATTTTAATTTCAATTTTAATTTCATTTTAACTCTTTCACCGCCAGCATTTTTTAAAAAAGTTGCCAGCCAGCGCCAGCGTTTTTCATGATTTTCACCAAAGTTTAATGCCTTCCAGAAAATGTTCTTCTTCAGATATTTAAACATACAATATACGAAATGAAAGAACAGACCCTCTGCATTTTGAGCAAAAAGCAGAGATAATTCCATGTTTGTGACGGACTTTTCATAGAGATCCCATTCAGAGCGATCTTTAAAACAGACACGAACATGCAGCAGCTTGCCATAGGGCAGTACTTCCGGGAAGGGCGCCACCTGGTGGATAATAGCGGTATTGCGGAAAGACGGAAAATCTCGTCATTGGCGGGGAAGCGTTTTCTCTTAATTGACGAGATATCAATCGTAACAATGCGCTAGAATACGCATATTAAATTAATTTTCACCATATATGTTGTAGATCATTCTTGTGAATGATTGCGTTTGCGTACTGTATGGACACTGAGAGACACCGTACTAGTGGAAGTGTGCATGCGCATGAGTCCGGTTGGCGCTGTTTTATATTCGCCTGCCGGGTTGAAGTGTTTTGTTTTGGTTTGTTGCCAGTAGCTATGTAAGCTGTAAATTGAATATACACTACAGATGTTTACATAATAAATACGGCTTGTTTGGATTGATCATGGACTCATCACTCATTTCTACATGGTGTCAGAAGATGAAACGGATCTATCGCCTATGAGTTTTGTTAAACACAAGTTACGATTAAAGACGTTATGGCGGATGGATTTCGTAGACCAGACCCCCTCGTTTTCAAGCAGGCAAACAAGAGACAAAATGCATTACAAATTACAGCAATTGTGGAGGCAGCCATACTGCACAGAGAGACAAGTGTCCCGCTTTTGGCCAGCAATGCCATAACTGTAAAAAATTCAATCATTACAAAAAATGCTGTAAGTCCATGTCACACCGCCAAGGCTATGAAAAGAAAAGCTATGCAAAGCACAAAGACTATAAAAAAATCTGTTCACCAATTGGAACTGGAAAAGACAGACGACAGCATCTGTGATGACACTTTTTATGTGGATGGTGTTGAACTCAATGCCAACTGTGTGAACACCATCACTCCTCAAACAGAAAGAACAGATAAAGGATTTGTTACACTGCCCATACAGTTTTGTTCAAAATAATAGCAGTACAATGTGACTAACCAGAATAATCAAGGTTTTTAGTATATTTTTTATTGCTACGTGGCAAACAAGTTACCAGTAGGTTCAGTAGATTCTCAGAAAACAAACAAGACCCAGCATTCATGATATGCACGCTCTTAAGGCTGTGCAATTGGGCAATTAGTTGAAAGGGGTGTGTTAAAAAAATAGCAGTGTCTACCTTTGACTGTACAAACTCAAAACTATTTTGTACAAACATTTTTTTCCTGGGATTTAGCAATCCTGTGAATCACTAAACTAATATTTAGTTGTATGACCACAGTTTTTTAAAACTGCTTGACATCTGTGTGGCATGGAGTCAACCACCTTGTGGCACCTCTCAGCTGTTATTCCACTCCATGATTCTTTAACAACATTCCACAATTCATCCACATTTCTTGGTTTTGCTTCAGAAACAGCATTTTTGATATCACCCCACAAGTTCTCAATTGTATTAAGGTCTGGAGAGTGGGCTGGCCACTCCATAACATAAATTTTGTTGGTTTGGAACCAAGACTTTGCCCGTTTACTAGTGTGTTTTGGATCATTGTCTTGTTTAAACAACCATTTCAAGGGCATGTCCTCTTCAGCATAGGGCAACATGACCTCTTCAAGTATTTTAACATATGCAAACTGATCCATGATCCCTGGTATGCGATAAATAGGCCCAACACCATAGTAGGAGAAACATGCCCATATCATGCTCCATGCTTCACTGTCTTCACTGTGTACTGTGGCTTGAATTCAGAGTTTGGGGGTCGTCTCACAAACTGCCTGTGGCCCTTGGACCCAAAAAGAACAATTTTACTCTCATCAGTCCACAAAATGTTCCTCCATTTCTCTTTAGGCCAGTTGATGTGTTCTTTGGCAAATTGTAACCTCTTCTGCACATACCTTTTTTTAACAGAGGGACTTTGCAGGGATTCTTGAAAATAGATTAGCTTCACACAGACGTCTTCTAACTGTCACAGTACTTACAGGTAACTCCAGACTGTCTTTGATCATCCTGGAGGTGATCTTTGGCTGAGCCTTTGCCATTCTGGTTATTCTTCTATCCATTTTGATGGTTGTCTTCCGTTTTCTTCCACGTCTCTCTGGTTTTGCTCTCAATTTTAAGGCATTGGAGATCATTTTAGCAGAACAGCCTATAATTTTTTGCACCTCTTTATAGGTTTTCCCCTCTCCAATCAACTTTTTAATCAAAGTACGCTGTTCTTCTGAACAATGTCTTGAACGACCCATTTTACTCAGCTTTCAAATGCATGTTCAACAAGTGTTGGCTTCATCCTTAAATAGGGGCCACCTGATTCACACCTGTTTCTTCACAAAATTGATGACCTCAGTGATTGAATGCCACACTGCTATTTTTTTGAACATGTAGGACAGATGGACAAGAGTGTGTTTTTGGAGCTGAACCATAAAACAATAAAACCACATTCTATGCCTGTTCCCGAGAGATGGTGTTGTCTCTCTCCACAGGGGTCACTGATACCCAGGAACTGAACTGTAAATCTCCCCCTCTCCCATCCCTCTTAAAGGTCTTGTGGCTGAAAATATACTAAACACATGTAAGATTGGGTATATCGTATGTTGTGATGATGGAAATATTGTTATAGCATGTTTGATATCTTTTTAAAGGTCATGGTGCGATGGGTAAAAAGAGGTCTAATTTCTTTAAGTCTAAGATAAGAGTATATTGGAGATTTAACTTTAAGACATATTCTCTGCTCCTCTAAGAGGCGTGTCTTTTTTAGGTAATCTTAAGTACAGATGGAGGGCGATCCCATTTGGTGATCTTTAGGGGCACGAGAAACTAAACTAGAATACCAGATTGACCATAACTCTCATTACATTGGTGTATATAAGGAACATTGGTAAAGGACTCAAGGAAGAATCTGCAATCAGAACTTCCCACACTACTGTGTGTCTATATTGCCAGGTATGACTTTGATTCTGTGATGTGTGTTTTATATTATGTTGATCATTTTGATTATTTGATTTAATGATGTGTTTGTTTTAATTCTATCTGATGATTTTGATTGGTTGATTTAAGTATAACCTGCCTGGCAAAATAAATTGTTACGTTTGAAATAATTCTGAGTTGTCAGTAATTCTTAATACACACACTATTTGTATCACTGAAAGTAAATGTGTATGCTTACACTTAAGTTGTCTCAGTTAAAGTTAGACTGGAGAATGCCTTGGTTTAAGTTAGATTGGATCTTCCTCAACTTAGACTTTAATGGAGAAACCTCAACTTTTTATAACTGAAATGGAGAAACCTTAGTTAAAGTTAGACTGGAGAATGCCTTGGTTTAAGTTAGACTGGATCTTCCTCAACTTAGACTTGAATGGAGAAATCTCAACTTTTAACTAAATTGGAGAAACCACTTTTTAAGGCTGAATAAATTAAAACTTAAATTAGACTGGATATCCTCAATTTAAGTTTATAGTAATGTTTTCACATTCTATATTTATATTATAATAACAAAATAATTATTGTTAAATTATGATCAGTAAATATTAATTAATTACAATTGGAGTCAGATTATAATTATTCACAGAGTCGAAGACTTAAACCCAAATTTTAGTAAATGAAACTAAATTCTAATAAATGAAGATAATTTCTTTCAGAAACACTGCGGAAAGCGAGAACACAAAATCCCTTCGCCAGATCATTGGATACCTTCGTTGGACCAGTGGGTGGTTCCTTACAAACACACCCCTTTCAACTAATTCAACTAATTGCCCAATTGCACAGCCTTAAGAGCGTGCACACCACGAATGTCGGGTCTCACCTGCCCTCGGAGAATCCACCGAACCCACTGGCAACTTGCTTGCCACGCAGCAATAAAAAATATACCAAAAACCTTGATTATTCTGGTTAGTCACATTGTACTGCTATTATTTTGAACAATACTGTACATAACAAGCCCTTTGAAATGAAAGTAGATACAGGTGTTAAGTGCAACGTGATGTCAAAGGATGCCTTCCAACAGCTTGCTGACGGCGAGCGACCAGTGAAATGCAGCAAAGACACCAACTTAGTGGCTTATGGAGGCAGCAAAATAGAAACTACTGGTATAGCCACACTGCCTTGCTGTTTAGATGGACAGCAACACACACTACCTTTTTTTCTCGTGGACCGAGACGTAGTGCCACTACTGAGATTTCGTGCATGTGTGCGCATGGGTATTGTAACAATGAGCCCCCACGTTCATCATGTTAGCACCGAGAACGATGCCGATTTCACCCAACAGATACTCGCACAATACAAAGATGCGTTCAGTGACGAGCTAGGGAAACTTCCTATCATATACTCTATGACACTGGATCCAACTGTACAACCAGTAGTTCGTCCAGCACACGTATTCCAGTGGCAATGCAGACACATGTCAAAGCTGAGCTTGACAGCATGCAGAATAATGGTGTCATAACCACAGTTTCAGAACCTACAGACTGGGTCTCGTCTATGGTAGCAACACACAAAAAGACAAACAAGAAACCAGACTGTGTATTAATCCAAAAGACCTCAACACTGCTCTGAAGAGACCCCATTATCCAATGCATAGCGTTGAGGAAGTTGCCACCCAGATGTCAGGTGCAACGGTGTTTTCTGTATTAGACGCAAAGAGCTCATTCTGGCAGATATCTCTCGATGATAAGTCATCAATGCTGACCACTTTCAGCATACCGTTCGGGCGCTACAGATTCCTTCTCATGCCATTCGGCATAAGTTCAGCAAGCGAAGTTTTCCAGCACTCAATGGAGCAGCTGTTTGCAGGATATCCGTGTGCTATTATAGTGGACGACATCATTGTAGGAGGTCGTGATGCTACTGAACATGACACCAACCTAAAACAAGTGATGGACCGAGCCCGGGAGATAAACCTCAGACTGAACCGTCTCAAATGCAAGTTCCGCCTGGACCAGGTCTGCTATGTAGGCCACATATTTACAAAGGAGGGCCTCAAAGCCGACCCTGCCAAGACCGTGGCGATCACAAACATGCCAGTCCCACAGGACGTCCCAGCCATGCAGCGATTTCTTGGCATGGTAAACTATCTTGGGAAGTTCATCCTGAACCTAAGCGAAATGGCAGCGCCTCTTAGACAGCTCACACACAAAGACACTGCGTGGTGCTGGCTTCCACAGCATCAGAAGGCGCTCGATCGTCTCAAATCGTGCCTATCCAGCCCTCCAGTCTTATCTTACTATGATGTAAGGAAACCAGTTACACTGACCTGCGATGCGTCATGTTATGGACTTGGTGCTGCATGTCTACAGGAGGAGAGACCAGTCGCTTACGCATCTCGCACGCTCACCGACGCGGAAACCCGTTACGCCCAAATCGAAAAGGAGCTATTGGCAGTGGTGTTTGCGTGCACCAAATTCAGGGATTACATGTATGGTAAGCCCACAGTCGTTGAAACTGACCACCAACCCCTCGTAACGGTCCTAAAAAAGCCCATCCACACTGCTCCTGCCCGACTGCAAAGGATGTTACTACAGTAACAAGCCTATAACATCACGCTGGTCTACAAGAAGGGTAAGCACATGTACTTAGCCGACACTTTATCACGAGCTCCAAACAAACCTGTTTCACAAAGCCCAGCTGCAAACAGTACATTTGAGCTGATGTCCATCAGCCACATCTCAACTAATAGACTGGAGGAACTCCGGACACACACAGCACAGGATTAGGTGCTACAAACTCTCAGCACAGTTATTCAACGTGGATGGCCTGACAAAGAACGCAGCGTCCACCCATCCATTCGTTCATTCTTCCCTTACAGAGATGAACTGGTGGTGGAAGATAAAATAGTTATCAAGGGCCACAAAGCAGTAATTCCGCACTCTCTGCACCAGGAATACATCAATATTGTACACAGAGGCCCCCAGGCTTACAGGCAACCAGACGCAGGGCCAGGAGCACTGTCTTTTGGCCGTCAATGAACAAGGACATTGCAGAAGAACTGATATCATGCTCTGTCTGCAATAGCACCAGACCACACCAGCAAAAGGAACCTTTACAGCCACATCCAGTTCCAGCCTTGCCATGGTCTACGGTGGCTACTGATATGTTTGAGTGGCACGGACAACAGTACCATGTGCTGGTGGACTTATACTCAGGGTGGTATGAAATTGACCTTCTCCGCGACACAACTTCAGCAGCTGTGATCACGAAGCTGAAAAGGCATTTTTCTGTCCATGGAACGCCTCACACCCTCATCAGTGATAATGCCAGGCAATACACAAGCCAACGCTTCAAGGATTTCGCCAAGCAGTGGGACTTAATTCACGTCACCAGCAGCCCGGGATATCCACAGTCAAACGGACTGGCAGAAAGAGCAGTCCGTAGTGCCAAACTACTGATGGAAAAATCTCACAGAGATGGGACTGATGTGTATCTTAACCTGCTGAATATCAGGAACGTTCCCCGTGACCAAGCATTGGGCTCGCCTGCAGAACGTCTGATGTCACAACAGACACGCTCGACTTTTCCTGTCAGCACCAAACTGCTAGAGCCAGCCCTGAAAAACACAAAGACTCATTCAAAAGCGGTACTATGATGCATCAAGCCGCCCACTACAGCCACTTGAAGAGGGACAAGTTGTAAGGATGCAGACCATCAAGGGACACAACCACTTGGGCACTGTGAAGGAAGTGTGCGAGGAACCACGCTCATACATCATCGAGTCTAACGGAGAAACCTACAGGAGAAATTGCCGCCACATCCTCCCAGTCACCGAGCCACCACCACTACAGGTCGACCCAGCAGACTTTGATTGTCAATACGCCAATCCAGCTACACCAGTCAGTCCCCCAAACACACCACACATACCTCGAGAGACCCAGGAAACACCTCAGCCTACCAGCAATCAGCAAAGGCCTGCTGTTCAGTCTCCAATGAAGGTAACACCAGGTAACACATGGAACGTGACACGCTCGGGTCGCGTCTGTAGGCCTAATCCAAAGTATAAGCTATGAGTATTTCACTGTTATGGACTGCAAACCAAAGACATTTAAAAAATATATATAATTTTTTTGTCATTTTGCAATAGACTCTATGGGACTCTATAGTTCTGATTATAGTGCATAGCATAAAGCCCTATGTTATAAAAAAAACTACAAAAAAATAATAATAATTTTGTTCCAGTGAAAATGTCTTCAGATGCCACTTAATGCACAAAACTGTTTTGAATGTTAAAAGTACAAGTACAATTTCACAATATGGAAAATGTAACTGTTATAAGTTAGTACCTAACCTTTTATTCAGTTTTGCCATAGGAAGCACAATCTAAAGAAGGAGGATGTAGATCATTCTTGTGAATGATTGCGTTTGCGTACTGTATGGACACTGAGAGACACCGTACTAGTGGAAGTGCGCATGCGCATGAGTCCGGTTGGCGCTGTTTTATATTCGCCTGCCGGGTTGAAGTGTTTAGTTTTGGTTTGTTGCCAGTGGCTGTGTAAGCTGTAAATTGAATATACACTACAGATGTTTACATAATAAATACGGCTTGTTTGGATTGATCATGGACTCATCACTCATTTCTACATATGTTATATATTAATATATACAATATATAATACACAATATATATTATGTATTATAATTATTCATTTATTCTTAAGGCCACCCCAGCATCCATGACAACATTCATGGAGAGAACTGGTACAAGTTAATTCAAATGCAAAAAGTATAACACACCACCTGCTGGCTATTTGCTGTCAATGCATCACCCTGCTGGAAAAACCAGCATACCAGCAAGACCAGCATACCATGTCGATGCGGATCGTTATAGTAAATACAACACTGTTATCGGAGCTCCGTCGAGTTCATCATCTAAATCCTATTTTCCTACTATCTTGTTCCTATCTATATAATATAACTTATTAGTTCATCTTAGGAATACTTTAGCGTGACGATTATTCAACAGTATTAATAACTGAATCGATTTATCACTGGTAAACACCCAGTATTAGCATATAGCCCGCTAGCATCAACAAGCGTGGCAACGGGGCTCCGTGCATTGGTGCTCCGTCGAGTTCATCATCTACATCCTATTTTCTCACTCTCTCGTTCCTATCTATATAATATAACATACTAGTTTATCTTAGGAATACTTTACAGTGACGATTATTGAATGGTATTAATAAGTAAAACGATCTATCACTAGTAAACACCTATTGTTAGCTTATAGACCGCTAGCATCAACAAACGGTGACGGCTGAAGTTTGTTTACTGTTACCTTGTCACAGGGTGACTATGGTAGGGCGGAACCAAAAGCGGCAGAGATCGGTTCCGCCCGAAGATGGTTTCCGCCCAGGCCGCATTCGACGACGCACCCCTTCACTTCCTGGTTGCCAGGGCAATGTAATCAGGGCTTTACGAGCCACAGGTGCCAAACATTAAAGCAAGCAAAGTGTGATTGGAGGCTGTGTGAAATAAATAGCTCTGCTGAAACACAAAGGAGGAGGTCAGACACGAGAGGCGATCGACACGGGGAAAGCTCCTCTGCCTAAGGCAGAACGATGATCCGCACCTTTTGAAGAGCCCGCAGGCTCTGTTGATCCGGGCTGCGCTACGAAGCGTGCGGAAAGAGGACAGGAGCCACAAGAGGCGAAAGAAAGGCAGGACGTGAAGAGAGAGTAAAGGAGCACCCCGAAGAGAGCAGTGTGGTCGATTGTTGGAGTCTTTGTTGACGTGTGTTTGGGTTGCTGCTGTGTTGTGTATTCTCTTCAGGCTGGGCTGGCATGGCTGTATTGGGACGAAGGAAAGCATACTGCTGGAAACCTGAAACGAAACAAAGAGAGAAAGCGGCGTCCGAGTGAGTAATAAATGATTCGAAGGAAACCAGAGCTACTGGCATTATTGGTGTAAACATTGTGCTGCGTGTGTACACGTCAACTCGTCTGCCGCTGTGGATGTGAGCCTGTGTGTGGAGGAAAGGCTGGCAATGGAGCATACTGTACGGTGCTTGTGAGTACAAATAAATACTTTTAGACATTGGCTGCTAACCCGTTGTGTGACAGACTGTGAGTGAAAGCAGGACGGCCCTACCGCGGAGCAGTGTGGTGGGAGTGCCGGAAGAAAGCCAGCTCGGGTGACTATAGCCCCTATGAACATAGACTGAGTCGGTAAACAACGCCATACTGAATTCCGGGGAAGAAGGAGAAGACGGGGTTCTTCAGTGCTCACTTATAGTGTGGTGTGGTGAGTCTATATTGTGTGGAACTTTTCACTTGAAGTGGTGCAGTGTCTTGTCTTTGCTGTGTGTGTGTATTATCTGCCAGACCCCCGCCGCCATCCTCTGAACTGTGGAAAGACGGAAAGGCTGCCGGCGCCAGTCGCTGCATCTTCTATTATATGCTGTGAGCGAGCCCCGAGTACAGAGAAAGAGCGAAGAGGAGATCGTACCTACCATACTTACTGTATGACGAGTCCACTGGAGAGGTGAGAGAAACCCCCAGTTGCAGACTGGACTATTTTGTGTGTCCCAGCCAGCAGCCTGTGTAGAGGGAGAGAGAAGAGGAGATCGTACCTACCATACTTACTGTATGACGTGTCCACTGGAGAGGTGAGAGAAGCCCCCAGTTGTAGACTGGACTATTGTGTGTCCCAGCCAGCAGCCTGTGAAGAGAGGAAGAGAAGAGGAGATCGGGCTTACCATACTAATGTTAACTACCATACTAACCGCTAATGTTAATGTTTCAAACACTGTTTCGGGTGCGCATACGGTAACGCGTAATACATATAGCTCGGTTCCGGCAACTGAGTTAAGGCGGCCGAATAACTGGGTGACTGTCAGGCGGCATAGTCATATTCGATGCCCATCGAAGACCCCCCTAGTAATTTCTAACAGATTCGACATTCTAAGCAATACACCGGCTGAGACATCTGTTAAAGGTGCCCTGTTTATTGGAGACTCGATACTCAGGAACGTGAACATTGAGGCACCAGCCACCATAGTTGACTGTATACCGGGAGACAGATCGTCAGATATTAGATCCAAACTTAAAGTGCTGACTGATGCTAAGCGTAAGTTTTCTAAAATTGTTATTCATGCCGGCGCAAATGACACCAGACTCCGCCAGTCGGAGATCACCAAAGATACTATTAAAGAGGTGTGTGAAATTGCAAAAACAATGTCAGATAATGTTATATGCTCTGGTCCCCTCCCCACCTACCGGGGTGATGAAACTTATAGCAGATTAGTGTCTCTTCACCACTGGATGTCAAAATGGTGCCCTCAGCATAACGTAGGGTTTATAGATAATTGTTATAGATAACTCCCCCCTAGCATTTCAGGGGGAGACCTGACACGCCAAAGAGAGATGGCCTTCATGACTACCCAGGGCCCAGGTCAGGAAACAGATAGATCGACTTACCCGTCCATCTATTAGCTGCCCTGACCCGTCAAGATCACATATATCCCAGCACTTAGAGTCTATCTTACCAAAGTATCAACACATTTCAACTGTGTCCATTCCTCGAACAAACAAATACAGAGCACCGTTTACCTCGTCTCGTACAAATCTTACTAACATAAAATTAGGAAACAATACATTTACAGATGAACCTCGAATGTTAAAATTCGGCCTTCTTAACATTAGATCGCTTACCAATTGTCAAGAACCCATTGTCAATGAAATAATTACTGACCAAAACTTAGATGCACTCTCTTTAACAGAAACCTGTCTTAAAGCAGACGATTACATTAGTTTAAACGAATCCATCCCAGAAGACTACTATTATAAACACGAACCTCGATTAAAGGGGAGAGGGGGAGGTGTAGCTACAATATACAACAACATTTTTAAAGTAAACCATAAATCCGAACTAAAATTTAATTCATTTGAAATAATGCTGTTAAATATGGAAATAACTGATCGTAACCATAAACAGCTTTCTTTTGTCCTTGCTACAATCTATAGACCTCCGGGCCATCATGCAGATTTTCTTAATGAAATATCAAATTTCTTGTCTGACCTTGTAGTCACTGTAGATAAAGCTCTTATCGTTGGTGACTTTATTAGCACTCTTCCAGACCTGTCCCAAATTAAACATGTAGCAGATAACCCTGAAGATCTAGATATTGTAATAGAAAACCTGAACAGTACTTGTTCTAACACATTAGATGCCGTAGCTCCCATTCAAAAAAAGAGAATCAAAGAAAAACCGCCAGCTCCATGGTATGACCATCATACCGCAGCCCTTAAAAAGGCAGCTAGAAAAATGGAAAGAAATTATAGAAGCACAAAGTTAGAGGTATGGCGTGCAGCATGGAAAGAGAGTGTTAAACACTACAGACAGGCTATAAAAATCGCCAGATCTACGTATCTCAGCAATCTTATTAAAGAAAATCATAATAACCCCCGTTTCCTCTTCAGCACAGTTGCGAAACTGACTAGAAATAAAGAACAAACAGAACCCACTAATAAACTTCCACACAATAGTAACGACTTCATGAACTTATTTACTAAGAAAATTATGATTATTAGGGAAAACATTGTAGGTACCCAAGCAGCCACCACTCTACCCAATAAAATATTTAACGCTAGCTTACCATACGAACATCTTGAGTCATTTAAACCTACTACCATAGAGGAGCTATCTAAATTAGTAACGTCATCCAAATCATTGTCCTGTATATTAGACCCCGTTCCCCCTCTTTACTCAAAGAGGTTTTCCATGTAGTGTCAAACCCAGTACTAAATATCTTTAACTCATCGCTAGAAATAGGATACGTTCCAACAGCTTTCAAACTAGCAGTTATTAGACCGCTCATTAAAAACCACACCTTGACCAGGGAGATCTTAATAACTTTAGACCAATCTCAAATCTCCCTTTTCTTTCCAAAATATTAGAAAAAGTAGTGGCAAGCCAGCTACGCACATTCTTAGCAAATAATAGTACGTATGAAAAGTTCCAATCAGGATTCAGGCCCCACCATAGCACAGAGACAGCACTGCTTAGAGTTACAAATGACCTCCTCCTAACATCCGATCATGGCGAAGTCTCACTCCTTATATTATTAGACCTCAGTGCAGCCTTTGACACAATAGATGACGCAATCTTACTTAATAGGCTAGAAAACTATGTTGGCATCAGTGGTCAGGCGAATCGCTATCACTTTGTTTATGTAAATGAGGAGGAGTCATATCACTCCCTGGTTAAATACGGCGTACCGCAGGGATCAGTTTCAGGTTCTATCCTGTTCTCGTTATATATGTTACCTCTAGGAGATATTATCAGGAATCGTAACATACGGTTTCACTGCTATGCAGATGATACCCAGCTCTACATCTCCTCACATCCTAGCGAAACCCACCAGTTTTCTAAGCTATCAGACTGCATCTGCGATATTAGTGACTAGATGGCACATAACTTTCTTATGCTAAACTCCAATAAGACAGAGATACTTGTTATCGAACCGAATCGCTACAAATATAATATGACAGATTACAAGTTCCCCATAGATGGCTGCACTGTGGTGCCAACCTCCACGGTTAAGAATTTAGTTGTGAAGTTCGACAGCAATTTATCCTTCGATAGCCATATCTCCAATGTCTGCCGCACAGCATTCTTCCATCTTAGAAATATCTCAAAAATACGCCATATGTTGTCTGCATCAGATGCAGAGAAGCTTATCCACGCTTTTATGACCTCTAGAATAGACTATTGTAACTTGTTACTCGGAGAATGCCATGCAAATCAGGTCAACAAGCTTCAGCTAGTTCTAAACGCTTCTGCAAGAGTTCTTACTTGATCTAAGAAGTATGACCACATAAGCCCAATTCTGGCATCTTTACACTGGCTACCAGTTAAATATCGCATACAATTTAAAATATTACTAATCACATACAAAGCCTAAATGGCCTAGCACCCTCATATCTTAGAGAATTATTATCAGAATACAATCCATCACGTGCATTGCGGTCACAAAATTCTGGTCTCTTAATTATCCATAAACTATCAAAAGTGTTTAAAGGTGGCAGATCCTTTTCCTACTTAGCCCCTAAGCTATGGAATGATTTACCAACCGACGTCCGAAAATCAGAGACACTAGATAACTCTAAATCTAGACTTAAAACTTTTCTCTTTAACAAGGCATTCAGATAACTTGTTTTAGTAATGGTACTTATCTCTCAATAGCTAGTTTGTACAACCTAATAAATAAATAAATTAAAACCTTTTTTCGTCAACACTCCAAAGCATGGTAAATGTCATTAATACTCTTTAGTAATATGCTGAAACTTTGATGTAGTTGTCGGTTGAGTCTTAATTTTCACATAGGGTCGGGTTGCAATTCTGGCTTTTCCCATGATCTTGAGAATAATATGTCAGACAGAACCGTTTGCCACTGTACGTTAGTATTAACGACGGCAGTGGGGCCTCTGGCCTTAGTCAAACAAGTCTCTGTTTTAAAGATCATAGGTAATTCATTTAACCAGCAATAGTTAGCCTGTCCGAAACCAAGCTGACTAAAACCACATCACTGTATGACACTTGCTTTTCATGTGAACGGCCCCTACGCTAATAAGATTTTGTTTCTCTCTCCCTGTCTCGTCCTCGATCCCGAGGACAATGAGACAAATAGATCCAGTGCCGGTAAATGTGAAAGTCGGCACACCTCTGATCTACTGGCTGTTCTTCAACGTGATGTCTAGCCGATGCCTGACCAATGACCACCGGCAGAACCCGCTTAATATCCACTTAATCTCCTTATCCGTTTCAATCTCCCAAGGGTTTTTTCCTCCTAGGACTTTTTTTACTTCCCCGGCTAATAATCCGGGGTTTTTTTCTCCTAGGGGGTTTTTCAACCCAGGGAGGCAGCCTTCTTGGGCTTAACTTCTATACGTCACATTAGTAATACGTTTGCTTATAATGTTGATTTAAAGCCCCAGCAAATTTAGCTGCTTGTGCTATCGTGTATTATGTTGTGCTATCTGTCGATTTTCTGTGCTTTTCACTGCATCTATTATGTAAAGCTGCTTTAAAACAATTACCAAATTGTCACAGTTCTCTTAACTTAAAGATGACAAAGGCAGGGATTACAGAAACTTACAGGACTTTAATGACGATAGACAGCAAAACACGATGACAAGGGTACATACAGACGAGATCAGACAATGGACAGGAACATGAGGGCAAACTATAAAGGGTGAGTGATAATGACAAACAGCTGTAACTAATGATAATGATTAACAGACACAGGTGAGACTAATTAAAGGTAACAAACACAAGAAGTAATGATGAATAACAATGAAAACAAACTAAATGGTAAATGGTAAATGGACTGCATTTATATAGCGCTTTTAACAGACCTATGGCCATCCAAAGCGCTTTACAATTAGCCTCACATTCACCCATTCACAAGCACATTCATACACCGACGGTGGTGTCAGCCATGCAAGGCGCCAGCCAGCACGTCGGGAGCAGCTGGAGTTAGGTGTCGTGCTCAAGGACACCTTGACACTTGGTCAGGTGGAGCCGGGGATTGAACCACCAACCTTCCGGTTTGTAGACAACCTACATGACCCACTGAGCCACTGCCGCCCCAACTAAACAGAACTAAAACCCTGACAGTACGCCCCCTCCCGGTAGGCGCGACCTCGCGCCGTAGATGAAAACCAACAGAGGCGAGTGGGAGGGAGCAACAAACAAAAAAAGAAAGTGTCCAAAAATACAGTGATGACAGGTGAGGGAAACGGTCTGGAGCAGAACCCAGAAACCAGACGAGACGAAGCCCCAGGGTGGAGACGCTGGCGGAGGGCGCCAGGGTGATGGAAGTCCTAGTCCCACCCTGGGGACAGACGACAGCGTGGAGAACGGAGGGAGGATCCAGGGCGGGGCCACGCGAGCGGAGAACCCGGGGGAAGCCGAGGATCCGGAGGGACGGGGCGGAGCTGGTGGGTCTCCCGACCGAGACGTAGGCGGATTCCGGAGCCACGAGGCGGAGCCAGAGCTAGGGAGTCCCGTGGTGACGTCTTCGAGAAGGAGGAGCCCAACGAGCCGGAAGGGTGGAGTGAGGGATACACAGGGGAACGAGGAAAACCCGGAGGTGAGGGCAGGACGACGACTGACCAGGGGCGGAACCAGAGGGGTGACCGTAGCCTGGTGACGTCGTAGTGGAGACAGGAGCTGACGAAGGAGAGGGAGGAGAGACCCGAAGCGAGGCCGCTGGTCCGACGAGCCGAGGCGACCTCTAGGTCTCAGGGAGCGGGGGAGGAGAACTGGAGAAACCCCCGAGACAGTGGGCAGAGAGGCACACCTCGGCTCCGACGAACCAGCGCCGGTGATGCGCTGATGTAGCTTCGGATTGGCTGGTGCGGGAAATCCAAAAGGGAAACCGGACGGGACCGGCAGCGCTGACCAACAGCGGCTTACGAGGGGCGGGCTGGACGGAACCAGTGGTGACGATGAGGGGTGGGAAAAGTCCAAATCACAATCCGAGCAGATGTTATAAACCCCAGGGACCGTTATTGGCTCACCCTCAGCGGCGGGGAGATGGACGTCCTCCCTGACGTCATTTGCAGCTCCCGCGGCGGCACCCCGGAAACTCTGGTCACGCAACCTGGTCAGGGGGAACATCCGGGGTTTCGGCGACGCTGGGCTCCGAGGGAAGCTCTGGCTCGCAGGTCGCACTGCCGGGTTCTCCACCTGCGGTGGGCAGGAGTTCCGGGTAGGGTAAGATCCGTCTGGTCTCTGGGGGTGGCGATGGTCCGATCACTTCGGACGGTCTCCCTGCTCCAAACCGAGTGATTGTTTAAACGAAACTGATTTAAACTGATTTTTCGGAAAACAAAAAACTCTAACTTGAAACACGGAGGGGAACACTAACACGCCACAAACGTTTGGTCTTATCTTCTGTCACAGTTCTCTAAAGTAAAAGATGACAAAGGCAGGGATTACAGAAACTTACAGGACTTTAATCACGATGGACAGCAAAACACGATGACAACGGTACATGCAGACGAGATCAGACAATAGACAGGCACATGAGGGCAAACTATAAAGGGTGAGTGTTAATGACAAGCAGCTGTAACTAATGATAATGATTAACAAACACAGGTGAGACTAATTAAAGGTAACAAACACAAGAAGCAATGATGAACATGAATTGAAACAAACTAAACAGAACTAAAACCCTGACACAAATTGTGAAAAGCGCTATTTAAATAAAATTGAATTGAAATGAAATTGAATTGTTTTTTGTGCTGGTATGCTGGTGACCACTAGGTAAACCATAAGAAATTCATCATGATCTAATTTTTGTAAAATGTACAAAATATAAGTTTATAAATGAAAAAAAGCGATTAGTTTGAATATTTACAATTGCCAATGTTTGTAGTTTAAAACGTTTATAAAAAAACAATAGCTTCAGAAGACAGGATGATTATGCCTTTTATGCCGTTTGGGCCTATACCTTTCAAAATGATATTTACTAGGCGGGTCTGTACATATGTGGTCTAGGTGGAAGTAAAGTTGAAGTTGTCTCTAGATATGGTAACAAAAATGTAATGCTTGTTGAAGTCTTAAAGATATTAAAATATTAAATGTTATAGATAGATAAATGTTAAAGATGTCTCTCACAGACTTTTAAAACTAAAAAATGTATGAAGGGACAGATTTGTTGAGACTGAAAAGTTTTAACAAGCTAACCCAAATAGAAAAGGAAATGAATGTTTATATAATTGTATGGTAATAAAAAACCTCCATGGGATGTAAAAGGCCTTTCACATTATAACTTAAAAAAATCTAGCTTTATAAAGCGTTTTATACTAAGAGAAGAAACCACAACTATAAAGATGCAATGAACGATATCGTTGGGACCACTTGCTGAGCAATTTTTTTCCAACTGATGAATGATAAACCAATGACAGCTAATAAAATCTGCTTGAATCTTAAGTCCAAGGCTTTGAAATGGCACTGTTGAGAAGCTGAGGTCCATCACCGAAAATTACCTCTGATGTTCAGCGCTGTTGCAGTGAATTTACAAACATTTTAATATGCAATATTAGTCAATGTCTAATTAACCCATGTCTGTGGTTAAAAAATGAACCAATCCTACTACGCAAAACATTTTCCTCAACCAAAAGAATCTTTGTGGGTTCTGTCACGACACGGAAGGGTTGTAAGGACAGGACGCAAACGCAAGGTTCAAAATAAATAACATTTAATAATAAAAACACGAGGGCAGACATGGTGAAGGCAGGAACACAGGAACATTAACACAGGAACAGACAGGGTATCAATGACAAACAGGTGTGATGAGGTAGGTAATTAATCAATGAATGTCCAGGTGATAACAATCGGAACAGAGACAAGACATGACACGGATTAACCGTGACATTACCCTCCCCTCTACGAGTGGCTACCAGACACTCACATAAAACACAACAAAAACAAAGTCTGGTAGCGAGAGTCCAAGGGAGGGGTGGAGGGCTTGGGGACCCTGGCGAAGCCGGCAGCCGCCGGGATGAGACCAACAGGACGGTTGGCCGGACTGCGCCAGGAGAACCGGAGCGATCGCTCCGAGAACCGAGGCAGACGAATTACCCCCCTCCTGGGAATCGTCGACGATCAGATGCCCCCGGAAATCATCTCCCATCCCCTCGCGGAAACGGAGACCCTCGGTAGCCACCCCGGGGAAATGATCGGGCGTGGTCCGTTCCGGATCCCCCTGCGAGCAGGATGGTGGTCCTCCGAGGGACTGTCGACGACGACTCAACCGTTGGGGGACCGCCTGGGCCGATCCTCCTCCCGCAGGAGCGAGCGATCGCTCACGGTGGTCCCCAAGAGACATCGGGGCTGATGGGGAATGAACCCCGATGTCACTACTCCCCCTTGACGAAACTCCTGGGGGAGCCGCCCTCCGTGAACCTGCTGCGTCCAGTTTGGGCTGGATCATTCTGTCACGACACGGAAGGGTTGTAAGGACAGGACGCAAACGCAAGGTTCAAAATAAATAACATTTAATAATAAAAACACGAGGGCAGACATGGTGACGGCAGGAACACAGGAACATTAACACAGGAACAGACAGGGTATCAATGACAAACAGGTGTGATGAGGCAGGTAATTAATCAATGAATGTCCAGGTGATAACAATCGGAACAGAGACAAGACATGACACGGATTAACCGTGACAGGTTCTGATAAACCAGTTTAAGTTGTTTTCCTGAGTTCGCAGGAAATTTTCATGAAAAACACTCCCACATTCTTTGAATATTAATGGAATGAAGGGAATTTAGTAGCAATAATACATTTTATACTATAGAATTTTTAATATATAGTATTTAATATGTTGTATTTTTGCTACTGGATTGTCTAAGTCTGCCCAGCGACAACCAACCGCTTCTCTTAACATGTACTTTAAAATAATTGCTGTAGCTATGCAGCTGTTAGCCAGTAACTTACTATTGGACACAGCTATTATCATGCTAGTTCTGTTCACAATTTAAAGCAACCAAAAGAATATTTGTGGGTTCTGATAAACATACCTGTCAAGTATCCCGTTTTGGCCGGGAAAGTCCCATATTTTACCCTTCTTTCCCGCCGTCCTCCCGTATTAGTATTTTCCCGTAAATCTCCCGTATTTTAACATGCGTTATTACAAAAATAATAATGCCCGGGCGGAGTAATAAAAAACATTCCCAATCCCAGATCGCTAAAGATCCACTGATTCCGCTAATCCACTTCGTGTTTTCCCACCCACTCCGCAGCATCTCTGTGTGCACTCTCTGCCTGGAGAGCGAAGACGACAGTTTCTGTCTGAAGTTTGTTGCATTAACAGGTAGATTTATTACATAATATATCAGTTGTTAAACCGCAGAATTAGTAATTTGGAAGTTTGTTTACGTATTTCTTCGGTTAATCATTTGCTGTCGGTGTTCTAAAAGTGCTAACAAGTTAGCAAGCAATCAGCAACAAAATATCCACATTATTATCGTTTCAATGCTTGTCTAATGAATTAAATGTTCACGGTCAGATCTAAGTTAACATAAACACTAAATTTGCTGTTGTTGGCACACTTTGTAGACAAAAAATACAAAAAAACACCAATGTCTTCACAAAATAAAGACAGAGAACAGAAAGGGAGGCTGGTATGGGCCACTGCCCCATCTATAGCATTTTCATTTTCTAAATGACTGTTCTCATTACAAAGAAAAGTGAATGGTTTATAAATAATTTTGGCATTAAGGTATAATGCAAAAGAAGTTAAAATAAGGCTTTTCAAACTAAGGCCATTGGGTTTTGTACAGATGCAAATTTGTGTGTATAGTATGTACAGTATGAGTGTGACTTATGAAATGTAGTTTTCACAGAGCTGTGTGTTTCACTAGTTTTCTTGCTAATGAATTAGTTTGTTTAGTAAATTTTAACACAATTATCAGCACTAAGGTTTAAAAAATATTATCCGGCCCTCACCAGTCTTAAAATGTAAGGAATACTGGAGCTTGTTTGGGTTGGTGGTGGGACTGTTCGCGGCGGACGCCGGAAAATTTCCCTTATTTTCAAATCCAAAACTTGACAGGTATGCTGATAAACCAGTTTGAGTTGTTGCCCTGAGTTTGCTGGAATTTTTAATAAAAAAAACCCTCCTACATTCTTTCTATATAAATAAAGAGTAAAGGGAATTTTAGTTGCATTGCTTAACAAGGCTGAAGATCTACAAACATTAGCATTTTAAGGTAAGGTAGTAAATATTCAATCTGGAATACTAACAACCTTATGCGTTTTTTTTTTTTATTCAAAGCTGTTTTCATTATTGGCTCAGATCTTGTATTGTATTTAGCATTAACTCATTGCATCACCATGAAAATCACATGAATCCTCTAAAATGATTAGGTGGCATAAAATGATTAATATGATAAAAAGAAAATGCTTTATTAAATGATTAAAATCTCTGAATATTTGATTGTGATTAAATGATTTAAGTTGGACATACCAAATGCTAAACAATCAAACTGTTAATTTTTCCATTTCAAAGTAAGAATGAAACTACAGTGATTACGTCTCACAATTAATGTTGAATAGTAGTTTTTTTTCCCCTAAAATGTGTCAACTTTGATGTCATATGGGGCTGACAAATCCGATCTAACAAAACAATCTCATGGCAATTTGTGCATATTTTATAAGGTGTCTTTTTGTATGATTTTGTTTTGCTCTGTGATACTGGGTGTAGGAGCAGCAGGGACGTGCACGGACATTTTGAGGGGCAGGGGCTCAAGTGAAATAAACACAAACTCATGCAATTGTTTCATTTTCAAAAGAATCAGTTCACACAGAAACAATGGTCTCCTTAGTATTCTAGGTTTATAGAGCAGCAAAGGAAACCATTACACAATGTGCATGTTTTGAAAACATTAAATTACACATTAATTACAAATTTGTTAAAATGCTAAAAACAAAATTGTGACTGCTGAGTAGTGCTACATGCCAATAAATGCTATATGCTAGCGTTTAGCTGAAGTTCTATTGGTTTGCAATTAGTTGTTAATCAAAATCTGTATTTTTGTCTGATAAGGGCTCAAAATATAAGGTCTGTTTACTAATGTGAGCTTCTGGCATGAGCCTCAGAGCAGAGCTCAACATTATTATTCATGACCCTTTCAAATAGGGCAAAAATAGACCATTTCATTCAAATGACAAATTCTAGGCTTGTAATTCACGATACAGCACTTGCCTCGAGTACCTTATTGCTTTTATAAAACGGTTACTACACAATATTAAAGTAAAAAAAATATTACTGCAACTTTCATGAAGTTAAATCAATAAAAGCATTCCTTCTGCTAGAAAAAATAGTCCCTGACTGCGAACAATAACATGAAAGCTCAAATAAAAACAACAAACTGTTCTCAGACTTTTCTCAAACGTCTCATTATATGTTTATGTGTTGCTAAGGGTGTTGCTAAAGGCGCAGTGATATTAAATAGAACCGTTTGGTGAAGCGGTCATAGCAGTGTTTTATCGTGAATAAAGCACACCTATTGACCAATCAGAATCAAGGATTGGAACTAATCGTTTTATAAAATAGAGTAAAAGAGGGCCTCTTTACGTTGATCTTGTGTGGTAAAGGAACAATATGAGCAACACAAAAAATAAGATATATGTCTGCAAGACTCAGCGGAAGACCACCAGGACAAGGGGAAGGTTTTTCTCCAGTCTCACCTGGATGCAATAGATGGTGCATTTCCAGACATTACACCTGAACACTGTCAGGGGCGGAAAAGACAGCAAAGATTCCTCACAAGATGCCTTGACAGAGAAGACATCAGGTGTGATGTGAATGAGAACATGTGGCCAAATAGAAACGCAATAGATTAGATGATGAGATTTTCCTTTTACTTTATTTTTCAGTGGCTTTTTCTGTTTGTATTTTTGTAACTGTATTTTTGCTTTTTTATTATAAATGGAAGTAATTTTGCATGTTTGTTATCTTGCAGTAATGTCCTGTTGTAAATACTGTAAAGTCTTCACTGCAGCAATTCTGTTTACTTTTTTTCATAAACAGTACTCTAAGATGAATGATTAATTTTTGTCTTGAATTGCTGCAGCAAAGCAAACAAAATGCATGGATTTACTAAACCCAAATAAACAAAAATATAAACAAGTTTTCAAAAGAAACTGCAGTGCAAAACTCAGTCTATAATCAATACAATCTACTGTCTATTGTTTAAGGACAGACTTACACATAAACTTATGCAGTTTTTGTTTTTCCATTTTATGTTTGTGTTTTTCATGACATTGTGTTATAATTGACTAAATGTTTCGGTTGGAGGAGAGCATTTGTTGGTGATTTGGTATAACTAGTTGATTCTGATACATGTTTACAGTTTTTTTGTAAACAGTGTGAGAGTTTAATTTACAAAGTGTGATTTTGAGGATAAAATTAACTGTTTTGCCAGTTGTGTGATGTAGGTGTGTTGGTGCTTATAACTGTCACTGTCCCACAGGTGGGACGTTTGGCATTACATATTTAAAACAATAATTACATAGTCTAAACCTACACCAATCTTGACAAAGCTCTAAGAATGTAGTTTTAATATATCAACACCATTTTGAAAAAAAAGTATGTAGTAAGAGTCATTTTCTAAAATGTCGCAGACCAACAGGTGGGCCCAAAATGTTATTACATATTTATTTGTAAATATCCCATTAACCTGAAATAACCTCGACAAACTATATATTGTTGGAAAGCTCAGGGAATGTAGTTTTCATATTTCAAGGCCATTTGATGATAGAATTTGTATAGGGACAGTTATTTTGTTAAATGTCACTCACCCCATAGGAATACATATAAATGATTATATATTTATAACACTAATACCCTATAATCTTGAAATAATCTTGACAAACTATATATTGTTGGAAAGCTCTAGGAATGTAGTTTTCATATTCCAAGGCCATTTGATGATGGAAATTTAGTAGGGACAGTCATTTTGTTATTTGTCACTGACCCTGTAGGAGTCCATATGAATTCGTATATATTCATAATTCTAATATTCTTCAAAATGAATATATGAATCTTCAAAAATCTTGACAAACTATATATCGTTGGAAAGCCCTAAGAATGTAGTTTTCATATTTCAAAACCTTTTTGCATTAAACACAATGCAGAGACAGTAATTTATTAACTTGTGACAAGATATTGCAACTAACCGTTGACACCTAGTGGCCTTGGTTGGTAAAACCACTAAAAGTGTGACACAAACTTCATTTTTTGTTATTTTCACCTAAAATTTGGTTCAGAACTAGTTGAGACTTGTGTCTTTGTTGGTGTGGTGTTTTGAGAGTAAAACATTTAAATTTTTATATACATTTGATTAGAGAGTATATACTTTATTGCATTATTTTTATTATTTAAAATAAATTTAAACGGGTATAACTTTTTTGTCATTTAATATTTACAACTTCAAACACCTCAGTCTAAAACTATAAATTGTCTTCTTTAAAAAGAGACCAAGATTTTGCTTCTAAACCAAAGAATGCCAGAGTTATAGTAATTTTAACGTGCAGATCACCTTTTCACCCCCCCCCACTCAAAAGGGGCGGTGACAGTTATAGGGTTAAGAGTTTAGAAAATTTGGTAAAAATATTGAAAAAAGTGTCATAGCAATCGTAAAAAACTGTATATTTATATGAAATTGCAATCGGCAGTGTTTGAAAGGCACAAGGCTGAAATCAATTCTGTTTTGAATGTATGGTTCACAGTTTTGACCAGGCACGGATTAACGCATGGGCCTACTGGGCACTTGCCCAGGGCACTGGCCACCAGGGGGCCCTGTCAAATTTACTGTGTCTATTCTTTTCAAATAAATATTTTTATTTTAATTTTATTTTCAGTAAAATTGTGTTAAATATTGATGAATAATGTGTTTTTGCAGTTGCAAAGTATTAACTAGTAAATAAATCAAATAAATAATTTGTATGTATTGCTGCGCTGTTGAGAGGGACATCTAGAGGCGAGTGAAAAGCATTGCGTAATATAAAAGTCACGCGTAGAAGACGGTTACTCAAAAACCAAAACAAAAATGAGTTTAAAACCACAACCAAGTGGATGAGTGATAAGAAAGCACAAAAAGGACAGCTTTTCATCACCTTGCCAGTCAGCAACTGTGAAGTAGAACGTTCATTTTCTCTAATGGCAAGAGTAAAAAACGAAACAAAGTAAGAAGCAAAATGTGTCAAGGACGTCTTTAAATTCACTGTCTTTAACGGCCATTGAATGCGATCTTGTGAGGGAACTGGATTTTGATGATGTTGTGGAAGCTAAGGTAAATTTAAACCAACTTTTTATTCTAAGATTTAAGGGGCTGGACACACAAAGCTTTTACACTCGCGGCCAGCGCATGTTTTCAATTGATTTCAATGGAAACTCTGCGTTTTTCAAATAAGAATTTTCTCCTGAGATATGATTTGGAGAGGTGTGCCTGCCCGGTTGCATGAAACTCCTGAAGTGAGGGTTTCCCTGAGGGAGAAAAAAATCTCTGAGGTAAGGGATTTATTTAAGAGCGTTGCAACAAAGGTCTTAACTGTCACACTTACCTAAGTGTCTATTCTAATAATTTTACAATAGTCTCTGCCAAAAGACAGCAGAGGAGGAGCGGTTGCTATAATTACAAAATCTCACAGCATAAACAAATTAACGCACGCAGCTCAACAGACCGCGGATTTGTGTACAATGAAACATCGCAAATAACAGACTGTAAAGTGCCGCATGTTTAAAACCTGAAAGTAATTTAAACTGGAAACTGTTTAGATTGACGGACGATCAAACCGCTATTCTCCTAATAAATGCGCATCACTTTTCTCTAGGGATTATTTCGATCGTTAGAAATGCGCGTTGGTACTTCATTTTCTTAAATAACCATAAAATCAGCCATCGCGTGTGAGGTTAAGGGATAGTCCCTTGAGTTTTAAGGGAAAAATGGGACTTAAGGACTTTGTAGCAAAGCATAACAGAACTTAAGGTAATACTTTAGCATTTAAGGGTAAATACTTATTGACAGCATTAAGGTTCACTTAAGGGTTTTTCTTGCAACCCATTTTTTATTAAGAACACCCTTAACCTTATACTTGAGGGATTTCTATCTTAAGGACTTTCATGCAACCGGGCTTTTTGATTGAGTATGTTGTACAGTATGTTGTCAGATACTGGTGAGATATAAATAAACCGATTTGTGGTGTGAAAGTACAGAATATTGTGTGTATTCTCTCCCCGCGTATTAGTGCCATTGTTAATCCTGTAAAATGGGGCGTACAGGGAGAGGCGAACCAACACTTGAGCCCTGTGCATACAGGTGCAACGCTGTTGCCCAAAAAAATTGGTAAAGGGGGGCCTTTGAGACATCCGTGCCCAGGGCACATCATCGCCATAATCCGTCCCTGGTTTTGACAGCAGTGTGTTAGCATTTGAACAAAGTGCTGTAAATCCACAGTGTTGTGCAGGTTGTGGTTAAGGTCATGGGATAAGTGTCTAGAGTTTTGAAAACTGTGTTCATAGAGTTTGGTCCACATGAACTTCCGGTTCAAAAGTCGAACTGCAGTGTCGTCCAATCAGCGATGTCTCATGTTGCTCACTGGTACCTACCTCTTCCGGTAGGTTAATGTAGTTGTGTCTTTATTTGTAGTTGTGTTTTTAATTTGTAGTTGTGTATTTTAATTTGTTGTAGTGTTTTTTATTTTGTAGTTGTTTTTTATTTCGTTGTAGTTTTTTTTAACTTGCTTTTGTGTTTTTTATTTTGTTATGGTTTTTTATTTTGTTGTAGCATTTTTTAATTTGTAGTTGTGTTTATAATTTGCTGTAGTGTTTTTTAATTTGCTGCAGTGTTTTTTAATTTGTTGTGGTGTTTTTTAATTTGTTGTAGTGTTTTTTAATTTGCTGTAGTGTTTTTTAATTTGTTGTGTTGTTTTTTAATTTGTTGTAGTGTTTTTTAATTTGCTGTAGGGTTTTTTTTTAATTTGCTGTAGTGTTTTTTAATTTGTTGTGGTGTTTTTTAATTTGTTGTAGTGTTTTTTAATTTGCTGTAGTGTTTTTTAATTTGTTGTGTTGTTTTTTAATTTGTTGTGTTGTTTTTTAATTTTTTGTAGTGTTTTTTAATTTGCTGTAGTGTTTTTTTTATTTGCTGTAGTGTTTTTTAATTTGTTGTGGTGTTTTTTAATTTGTTGTAGTGTTTTTTAATTTGCTGTAGGTTTTTTTAATTTGCTGTAGTGTTTTTTAATTTGTTGTAGTGTTTTTTAATTTGTTGTGGTGTTTTTTAATTTGTTGTAGTGTTTTTTTCATTTGTTGTTGTTTCTTAATTTGTTGTTGTTGTTTAGTAATTTGTTGTTGTGGTTTGCACTTCAGGGCCACCTTAAATATATCAAGTATTCCTTTATGACTTTAATAGACTCAGTGTATTGTACACTTTTAGTAAATCACCGTACTGTTCCTTAATTCAAACAACATTTAAACATTTTGTAACGTGGTGCTTTAATGAAAGCAGAGAAGAGGTGAATCCATGTGCAGAAGGTGTTTATTATGTAAAATCCCAAAAAGGGCCAGCAAACAAATCCAGTAGGGCAAATCCAAAGCATAAATCCAAATACAGGCTAGGGTTCAGGGCAGGCAGAATAACAATCACAATCCAAGTACAGGCACAGGTCAAAAACAGGAACAGATACAGATTAACAGGTAACAGATAAACAGGATGCAGGTAAACAGGTACAGACAGGTAATAGGCTGGCTTACTATTGTATAATATTCAGCAGGGAACAGGTGAACAGGAAGTGACTTATATACAAAACAGACAGGAAGTGTGAACTGAAACATGGCATGATGATTTCAAAATAAAAGTCCGAACAGAGCAGAGTATCAAAATAAAAGTCCAAAATACAAAAATACACAGAACACAGAACAAAACCATTACAGAACCCCCCCCTCTAAAGGGCGACTCCCGGAGCCCAACAGAACACATACAAATTACAAAGTCCAATAGAGGGTGGGCGGGCGGGTCAGGACCTCTTGGCAAAGGCAGGGCAGTTCAGGGGAGGTCCTGGGTCGTGGGGCCAGGATGGTCCTGGATCATGGGGCAGATGCGGGCCTGGGTCATGGGGCAGATGCGGGCCTGGGTCATGGGGCAGATGCGGGCCTGGGTCATGGGGCAGATGCGGGCCTGGGTCATGGGGCAGATGCGGGCCTGGGTCATTGGGCAGATGCGGGCCTGGGTCATGGGGCAGATGCGGGCCTGGGTCATGGGGCAGATGCGGGCCTGGGTCATGGGGCAGATGCGGGCCTGGGTCATGGGGCAGATGC
The DNA here is from genome assembly GCF_027580225.2 of Misgurnus anguillicaudatus. Taxonomy (NCBI): domain Eukaryota; kingdom Metazoa; phylum Chordata; class Actinopteri; order Cypriniformes; family Cobitidae; genus Misgurnus; species Misgurnus anguillicaudatus. Next base: position 40,708,664 of record NC_073360.2, on the reverse strand, counting down.
GGGCCTGGGTCATGGGGCAGATGCGGGCCTGGGTCATGGGGCAGGCTTGGGCCTGGGTCATGGGGCAGGCTTGGGCCTGGGTCATGGGGCAGGCTTGGGCCTGGGTCATGGGGCAGGCTTGGACCTGGGTCATGGGGCAGGCTTGGACCTGGGTCATGGGGCAGGCTTGGACCTGGGTCATGGGGCAGGCTTGGAGCAGGATCAAGGGGCAGACATGAAGCTATATCATGGGGCAGGAATAGACCTGGAACACAAGGAGAGGAAGGGTCCGAGCACACTTCGGCCTCCGCCTTGGTGTCTTCTGCCTCCTTCCTGTGTCCGGGTACTACCCCCCCAAAAAAAAAAACTTGGGAAAGCTTCCACTGTCCAAGGTGCCGATGTTCCAGATGGTGAACCAGACAAATCAGATGAGCTAGATGGAACTGGTGAATCAGGCAGGACAGACGAAACAGATGAGTCGGGCAGATCAGATGAGTCGGGCAGATCAGATGAGTCGGGCAGATCAGATGAGTCGGGCAGATCAGATGAGTCGGGCAGATCAGATGAGTCGGGCAGATCAGACGAGTCGGGTGAATCTGATTCAGGGCCTTGAGGAACCTCGGGAACAACAAAGCAGAAGGCAGACCAGACGCACCACAGGGCTATGACAAATTCAGAAAGTACCAAGTCAAGGAGACATACCTCTATTGTAGTCAGTTCAGGCCTGGCGGCCATCTTGACTTCAGGTGCAGGGTGAACAATAGCCCTCATCAGTGCAGGTGTGGTGGTGACGATGGCTCTCTGAAACCCAGGTGCAGGGATAACAGTAGCTCTCTCCAAAACAGGTGCGAGTGCAGAGACAGGCAGGATGGCGGCCATTTTGGGAACAGGCAGGGTGGCGGCCATTTTAGGGACAGGCAGGGTGGCGGCCATTTTGGGAGCAAGCATGGTGGCAGCCATTTTAGGAACAGGCAAAACAGGCTTAAACAGAGCAGGCATAACTGGTACAGGTGTGGGCATAACAGGCAGAACATGGCGTGGCGTGTTGGGAATAGCCTCTGGTTTGTTATCTGCAACACCCACCGTGAAGGGAGAGCCACACAACATCAGGGCAAAGTCAATATATTGTTCAAGAGACCAGATATCCATATTGCGTGGCATACACAAACGCAGATTCACATCCAGGGCATTGTAAAACAAGTTCTTAAGTGTCACATCGTCAAAATGTACCTGATAGCATAAATCCAAGAAATCACTCACGTATTCCTCGATGGAGCGGTGGTTCTGACGGAGTTCAAGTAGTGCAAAAATGGGTTTCATGTTGCTGGTGGGAAGTTACTAACCTTCGCTGGATCCGGGTTATGGCTGAATATTCTGTAACGTGGTGCTTTAATGAAAGCAGAGAAGAGGTGAATCCATGTGCAGAAGGTGTTTATTATGTAAAATCCCAAAAAGGGCCAGCAAACAAATCCAGTAGGGCAAATCCAAAGCATACATCCAAATACAGGCTAGGGTTCAGGGCAGGCAGAATAACAATCAAAATCCAAGTACAGGCACAGGTCAAAAACAGGAACAGATACAGATTAACAGGTTACAGATAAACAGGATGCAGGTAAACAGGTACAGACAGGTAACAGGCTGGCTTACTATTGTATAATATTCAGCAGGGAACAGGTGAGCAGGAAGTGACTAATATACAAAACATACAGGAAGTGTGAAGCGTGACATGGCATGATGAATATCAAAATAAAAGTCAGAACAGAGCAGAGTATCAAAATAAAAGTCCAAAATACAAAAATACACAGAACACAGAACAAAACTATTACACATTTTTAAGACGTACATTTTCCCATGAAATTTCCAAATAACGCAGGGTCACATTTGTCTACACCAAACAGTGAGAAAACAAAAATATTATTGTTCATAAAACTGTGGTGTACTCACAGCATAATGAGTAACTGAATAGGTCCACTTGTAGTAACATTCCTTTAGTTTTTGTTGTGTTAATGACGGTTGGTAGATTATAGTCAGTCAGCCTCCTCAATGAAGATCGAAAACTGCTCTAGACGCGTTCGTACTTACTAGGGCTGGGTTTCGATTCAAATTTCAAGAATCGATTCGATTCCGATTCTCAAGATCTTGAATCGATTATCATTGTTCGATTCGATCCTATCTGATCCGATCATCGAGATTTAGATAAGTGTTTTTGAAAAAAGCATGAAATGGTGCCAGATAGGGGTAAGCGGAATGACCACAAATCTATTCCATGAGTAATTTTATTTCACGGTAACGGTATATTTTATGGTATACATGTTTTTCAGTTTATATTGTTTTTGGATTATAAAAATGTGCAGTTATTTGCCACTCACTATAGCTTTTCACTGCTCAGCACAGTTTTAAAATATGGACAATTTAAAGTAAATAATGTTAAAGTGAAAATGCCCAGAGGATAACAACAGATTAAGTCTTGATAGACAGAATCTTGTTTTTAATTGAGTTATTAATTTTATAGACTATTGAAGCTATAGTATGCATTGTATTTTGTATGTATGCATACATTACATCAGGGGTCACCAAACTTTTTTCTCTGGGGGCCACATTATCGTTCCTGACTGTGCTGGGGGGCCGGGTCAGCTATAAACCATAGGAATGTATGACCCCGACCAAAATGACCACCAGCAGGTCTCATTGTGAAGTAGAGATTACCATACCTGTCAAGTTTTGGATTTGAAAATAAGGGAAATTTTCCGGCGCCCACCGCGAGCAGTCCTATCCAACCCAAACAAGCTTCAGTATTCCTAACATTTTAAAACTGGTGCTATAGCCTAAATGACAACACAAAATTGTATATATAAGGGGTGTCAAACTCATTTTACGCTGATTAAAATGCTAGATGGGGCAGTGGCCCAAACCAAAAAGGGCACAAAGGGGGGTGGTACTATTATGGCGGAGCGGGATGGAAAACACAAAGTGGATTGGCGGAATCTGTGGATCTTTTGCGTGAGGCTTGTGACAGAGCTCAGATTGGGAATGTTTTTTATTACTCCGCCCGGACATTATTATTTTTGTAATAACGGAGGTTAAAATACGGGAGATTTACGGGAAAATACTAATACGGGAGGATGGCGGGAAAGGTGGGTAAAATACGGAACTTTCCCGGTCAAAACGGGATACTTGACAGGTATGATTACTAGCCTGGCACAGCCAAAGTCTCCATCAGTAAACGGCTTTCCATGGGTAGCTAGGTGAGCTACCTTATACCTAGCTCGTACAACAGCCTGGTTTACCTGAGTTTGTCGAAGAAATACATTCTGTTGTCCCCCTTTCATCCACCGAATCTCTTGCTTGCCCTCGCTAGCTAGCATACCCTTTGTGCCAGGTTTCGTGATGACGACACAGATTATATTCTTTGAAAACTGCAACACTTTCTTTACATACAAACTGCACGGTCCTGAACAAAAAATAATCGTTGGTCCACTGTTCTTTGAAAACTCTGCACTCTCTTATCATTTTTTCGTTTAACGCTAGCCATTTTGCTGTCCTAAACACTGCCAGTTCTGTGACAGTTATCTGTACATGCGTTGTCTGTCACTGCTTGATCACGAGCATGTCGGGTGATGAAAATTCGGCAAATATAGTTAATTTTATAACTAAATATAATTTTTTAACTTAAAAAAAATCAACAAAATACCAGATGCCAACATGTTATTATTTACCAAAAAACAATTACAAAAATAAAATTGCCTCATAGGGCCGGTTCAAGTAGTGGGGGGCAGAGGGGCTGGGGGGCCGGTCAAAGGGGGGTGGCGGGCCGCAGTCGGCCCGCGGGCCTTAGTTTGGTGACCCATGCATTACATTAAAAATAGGCAGTATGTAAAATGAACAGGTATAAATTTATGCACAAACCTACAGACAGGATAAATACCTGTATATGAGAGACGGAGCTCTAGATATAGATATTATGATGGCTTGAGGGGTGGTATGATGTGATGAAGTCTGTTTGAAGGTCTTGACGTTCTTTACTTTCTATTAGACCTTAACATTTGCGTCTCTTTCTCGTCTTTCTGATCACAGATGTTTGTACTATAAGCAAATTAGGCGTCAAACTACATCGCTCCAGCAGCGCACGTGTCACTGATATAAACGCGGGTTTTGTCTTAGCTTGCTTAAAGTTCAGAAAACTTACAACTATTAGCATTATGTGTAAGAAGAACTCTTTATTTGGCGACCCGTTGCACGCACCTCAAGAAACCTCTGCCCGTCAGAGACCGGCTGCATGAGCACAGAGGGAGGGGAGAGAGAGTTTCGCTGGAGACCCGCGGTGGATTCACTGCATGGCGCTTATTATAAAAATTACACAAATAACTCATTCATTTGTTATGAGTGGATTATTTTACATTTTATAGATCGCAGCTTTGAGCGTTTCTAGAGTTTTCAAAACAACCGCTTGCTTAAAGAGCAAATTGTAAGTTAAACCACACTCAAAGTATAGAAAAATACTGTAGGAACTAGATTTTCTTTAAAATATAATTATAAATACACTAGTAAGGCTTTTGGAGTAATTTTTGTAAGGAAATTTTAATCCCGCCTCTAAAAACCGCTAAACCGAAAGTGACGTAAATAGAGGTAAAGGATGGATCGCAATGACAGTTCTTCGGACAACAGCATCCAGCTGCAGCCTCGCAGACTCACCTCCGACTAGACACCAGTGGACAGCCTACGCCATTTCCGTTTCGCCGCTAATTTCCGTTTTCACCGCTGGATGAACAGCAATTTTATTTCATATTTTCACCTCTGGATAGACAGCATATTTTTTATATTTTCACCTCTGGATAGACAGCATACTTATTTTATATTTTCACCTCTGGATAGACAGCATACTTATTTTATATTTTCACCAGTGGATAGACATTCTTTGCAGGCTTAACTGCACACGTCTTTTCTGTATTGTCATTTTACTTTAATGACTTAAAATATATAATATAAAATCTGTGTGCAAATTGAAATATGATCTTTATCATATCTCTTTACATAAAACAATTCTCAATAATATGCTTAATATTATAACATCAATTATTCATGCAAACTGCATTCACAAGAACCACCTTGAAAATATGTATTGTTCAGATCATTTCACTATTTTTTTGTGACTTAAATTCAGCCTAGACCAATGGAATATAACGTTTTGTCAATACAACAGACTTGTACATGTTAATTGACCACAGGTTTTTTTTTTTTTGTAAATGTAACCCACTGTTTTTAAAATATACGTAGATTCACATGATCAGACAATTTACCAAACAATCCAGATCAAATTAACACTTCGTGGTTTTGCAATATTTATTTGAAATAACACACATCTTAGTAAAATTAGACAAATCTGACCATCCGAATGAAGATGCAACAGTCAGGCCCGTAAGGTTGTAGGGGAAGTCCCGATTTCAAGAGAAAATAAAACATGAACAGTTCCATATAAACTATTGCACACTGTGCACACCACACCTCATTCCTGCCCCATAAAACTGGCTAGCTAGTTTGTGCATTTGAATTCTGACATGACCGATAAATCATCGACAGTTTATTATTTTTTCTTACCGCTGACATGTGCATGTGCGCGTCAAATTTGAAAAGGGAATGACGATACGGAAATGACGTCAGCTGTCCATCCACTGGTGTCCAGCCACTGGTGTCTAGCAAGAAGTGAGTCTGCGGGGCTGCAGCTGGATGCCTCTCGGGTGAGATCAGTGTTTATAGACATTATCTGGCGAGATGTAATACTGTGCTCAGATCACAAGATTGTACAGATTATTATCATATATCACGCAATAGCAAAGATAGTATTGATACTTTACGTCTGTTTAATGCTTATAAGTTATGTCACACTCGTTAATATCCATCCACACTTACGTTACATGATACAGATGTTGCTCATCACCGCAGAAGAGGTGAGCTGTCTGAATCCATATGTGCTACAGGCCAGGCCAGTTAAAATGAGTATGTTTATGGCAGAGATTATTTATTACTAATTTATTTAATATGCATGTATAAATTAACAGTGAATTAAAGATTTGAATGTTAAAACAATCTTAATAAATTTGTTTTAAAACAATCTTAATGGTAAATGGACTGCATTTATATAGCGCTTTTAACAGACCTATGGCCATCCAAAGCGCTTTACAAGTTGGCCTCACATTCACCCATTCACGCACACATTCATACACCGACGGCGGTGTCAGCCATGCAAGGCGCCATCCAGCTCGTCGGGAGCAGCTGGGGTTAGGTGTCTTGCTCAAGGACACCTCGACACTTGGTCCGGTTGAGCCGGGGATTGAACCACCAACCTTCCAGTTTGTAGACAACCTACATGAACCACTGAGCCACTGTCGCCCCAACAGAATTTGTTTTAATTTGTTTTAATTACAAGTTGCCTATAGGTCATGACTAAGTCACAATTTTTGCTGCCACTAGTCAATATTCAAATTAACAATATTAATAGTTTTGCCATCTCCAGACAATACCACTAAATACAGCATAGGCAAGTTATCCGCTGGGCCTATGGCATTCTGTGCAGGCGCCCTTACCTGCATGTGTCAGTCATTCGAGGACAGGTTCCAGAGGAAGGAGGACTTTATAAATGGTTTGAATACCCCCATTTTATGACAATCAATAAACAATAATCACAAATTGTCTTACCGTATAAAAACTGGTTTATGAAGTTTAGATCAGAGATATAGTTTTATTTATGTAGCACCGAAAGAAAGATATACAATCTGACCCATTTAAAATCATTTAACAATTTTTCAGTATCTTTCCCAGCATGAAGTGTGTTAAATTGTGAATGCTATGATTAACAGAACAGCCTCATCCTTGTTGATCCTCTGGATGAATCTGGAGAGGGGAGCAGGTGTAGTGGAAGACAAGACAGTGCTGCATTCTCGTAGAGCCTGTTTTGACCTGGAGTATTCCAGAACATAATATTTAAATAGGTTACATTTATTTGTCCCTGTTAACAGTGTACACCAAAGTAATACAGTTCTGATAAAAAAAATGTATAGTCAAAGTGGTTTTGATGGTTTTGGTGATGATTCAGCTTTATATTAATTTTTGAAAGCGTTATGCAATGCTATTGTTGAAACATTTACAATCTTTTAACAATAAACAACCGCTTACTGCAAATCTCTCATTCTGCCACGCCTTCACGATGGTAGGAATTGTGTACGTGGTGGAAGAAGGTGCTGACAAGATGTTCTGAAGCCCAAACAGCTTCAACATCTTGATGATCTGGGTCAGTATCAGCCGGTGACTTCTTTTTCGAGGGCACACGTTGCGAAGCTGGTCACATGCATTGAGCTCGTCATGTGTGTGGCTCGTCATTTCAAAATATGTGTTCAGCGCATCATGTAAACTTATGTGCATCACATGTGATGTCAAAATCCAAGTCTGCTGCACAAGCATGTTAAGGGTTTATGATAAAAGAGACGCTCACGTTTGCCTGATACTCACTTAATCTCCTGTGTAATCACAGTTTAGTGTCAAGTTAGTGTCTTGCGAGCAGGGACGTACTGGGACTGAAATTCAGCCCGGGACTTTAAGATGGAGAGGCCTTTTACACAAGGGCCCTTCTATGCACGAGCAGGATTTTTTGCAGTTATTTTAATTCTAGTAGTGTTTTTATGGTATGAAGAGAATCAGATTATGCTGAAGACCTTAAAGAAACTTTAGGATAACACCTGCCTCCTCAGGTTGTATAAGCAAGTCACCACTGCACTAAACACAACCAGGTCAGCAAAACCCAATCTCGAACACATAAGTCACAGTATACTGCTAACTACCAGCATGTCATGTGTACAGTCAGTTGGAGTGATAGAATTGTTACAATTACTCACACATACCCACTCAGATAATCAAAAACTACAATACAGTCCATAAAATAGAGATTGTGTGTGTACGTACTCACTTTCAACTCTCCCTGGCTCCACTTCCCCTGTGCTGGACCCTGCCTCTGCTTACTGATTGTACAGCTACATATGCATGAGAAGAACATCAGTAATAAATATGACTAAGAATAATTCCTTTTTTTAATTCAATCTGTGCTTTAGTCAGGTTATAATCTAGTAAGTGGAACTATTGCATTTTATCCTATATGTAAATATGTAATATTGTGCTGTATTTTTCTATTTGTGTGTCCTTAATAAACCTTTGATTGATTGGTTGATTGATATGCCTACCCTGCTGAAAAAACAGCATCAAACCAGCATGGGAATTATGCTGGTCTATGCTGGTTTGATGCTGGTTTAGCTGGTGGTCACCAGCATAAAAGCACCAAAACACAACATATGCTGGTCTTGCTGGTATGCTGGTTTTTCCAGCAGGGTAATATGATTGCCTACCCAGCCCTGCACACTGCCCCATCACTGTTTTTGTACTGGTTCCATTCTCCTCCTCCTCTTGTTCTGCTTTCCTTCCTCTTCCTCATCAATATGACTGCAAGGGTCATCATCAACCTGTCTCTCTCCATCAGTGACCTTAACAGCTAATGTACAGACATACAGGGATTCCTTAGACCATTTTACTGTTTGAACACAATGATGACGTGGAAACGTATGAACGCGCATGTTGGCAATGGAAGTATGGCAAGAATCAGCAGTGAAGCAACACAGACAGAGAAAGTTATATTTAATTCTTAACACGCACCGGCCCGGCGGCGGGCCCTAGGGGGCGTTTTTACGTGTTTTTGTACTTTGTTTAACATCAAATATTCAATCAACAATCATAAACTTTGCATTATTTGGAAGTTTAAACACTCCAAATTCATTTTCTGAGCTTATTTTTGCAATCAATACACTGGTGTGGAAAAGATTAAATGAAATGCAGACGGAATGCATATAAAATTTTTTGTGGGTACTCACATGGCTTGCCATATGGTTCTGATCATTTCTGACAATTCCCAAAAACTTCAACGTACATTGCAAGGTAAGGGTCCACTCTTCAAAAAGCATCCCACGTTTTAATCCAAAACAATGAAAAATAGTGAGAAATCCAGCAATATCCTCCTTTGTTTACATCCGCGCGTCCGCTAAGTATGATCGATCATGTATATTTTCTATCAAATATCGATTTTTATCAGTGAAAATCCATCTCTTCCTGCTTCGTTAGACTGTTCAGATAAATATCCCGCCCTATTTTTCTGTTTTGTCCAATCAGAAAAGGTTTGACAACTCAAAATCTCATGCGAGCAATGATTTGCCTAGATAGATGTCCTTCAGCTCACCATAGGCTTTTGACTGGATTACACCAAAACAAAGCCAGCCAATGCATAGTGAGCAAAGCTTTGATTGACAGAGGAAGTAACCAATCATGAAACGATTACAAGGATTCAATTTACGTCAGTAAAGTGTACTTCTGCGCAAATCTACAGAAGCGCATGGAGAGAAATGCCCACGCCCCCTCCGTGCGCATTTGTTTGTTTGGGTAGCATAGCAGCCGGCTAAGCTCTCCGGAGCCGCTGAGAAACCTCTTCAAATGTTAGATATAACATCTCCATTGTGGATCGTGGACTGCAGATGACTTTTTTGTGTTGAAAGTGTTTTGGAGAAGTTGATAAAGAGCATGATCGCGCAGGGAGCTACACTGCGACCAAAATGGTCGCATATGCGACCTTTTGAACTGCCGTTGCGACCCTAATTTTTAATGGGTCGCAAATGTGCTACCTAATGTTTTAGACAATATGCTATGATTTACTATAAGCATTTATTAAAACAGAAATGTGGATTTTAAGAATACGTTTTATAACGTGCTCTGAGCCATCAACACGTTGGCTTAATTTTGCGTGAAAGCACGTCGTGTCTCTTCCTATCAGTGTGCGTTTGCGTGCTCAGCTGTTTCTCAATGAATAATTAGGTGCGACGCGACGCAAGCGCAGTGTCTTCCATGTTTCTGAACTTGAGCAGAGGTCTTTCTTCACTGAGGACGCGGGACCCGTATGGTTCCGGGTTTATATTTTAAATGGTCTGTCGGGTCCGGTTAGGTCCTAGTTTAATTACTTTTGGTCCCAAGTCTGATTAATGTTGTGTTTATAACCCGAGTCGATCGGAAAACGGCCATGAGCGCTACTGCGCTAAAGCTCGAGTGCAGTTTTAGCGTGCCTCCGGTTTCTATGGCGATGGTTCTTGTTACGACCACCACGCGCAGCATTTTTCTTTCTCACATTTTTTTAATAATCTTATTATTAATAAACCATATCTTTTCTAAAACCATATCCATATTAAGTTAAGACAGAGATTGTAGCAAACAGCAATGCTAATCTCAAGCCAATTGCACTGAACGAGCAAAGCAATGTAAAGTATGTCACCGGGACAGCAAGTAGTCTTTTAAATTTGAAATAATGAGTGGATTAAGCTTTTTAAATCGGCAAGAGAGAAATAGAAAGATAGAGCAGAAGCAGTAAAAGTGCCTATCTAATAGAAATTATTACCATTATAACATCAGTCATAACATCAGTCACATTTATAATCTATAGACCTGCACTGTCTATTAATATACTATACATAGTATTGTATTATATTGAGTTTGATAAAAGGGGTCTAATTGCTTCATATATCAGTGCAAAAACAGTAAGTGTTTTCGTGGTGCTTTGACAAACAGTGTCAGCTTTGTTAATGGCAAAGAACGTTTGGGGTGGTTAGATTGATGAAATATAATGTGAAATTAATATAAATTTTCAATAAATCAAAGTATTGTGTTGTGTCACACATTATTAGTTCTTCGTCATATGTATAGTAGACCATTATTTGTCAGTGGGTAATAATTGCCTTTTTTACCGGCTACCACCACCAAGTAAATTTCAGATCTTTGGGAAACACTGCAACGTTTAAGAAAACAAGAAGGCATGTGCAAAAGATGGCAAGTAAAATAAAAAGCATATCTGTATGCAATACAGTTTCATTATTGTTCATTATTATCCAGAGCGCCTTAATATAACTTGAAAAAAATATGTGCGACCAAATCATATTTTGCGCCAGTAACTGAAAAAGTTGGTAGCGCAAGTGCCACCAGTGGAAAAGGTTAGTGTAGTTCCCTGTCGCGGATCAACAATGCAAGACTGGATATAAACAAAGCGCGTCGTCGAGGAGAGATGGACCGGATTATGAGCTCAGCTGCGCTCGCTTGGATAAAGTAAGTGGATTATTTTGTTGATTATTTATTTTACGTTACATTTCTTGTTTCATGTTAGCTGTTTTGATTATAAAGTAACACTGGAGATGACTAATATACGAGTTTTACATGGTTTCGTTTTTGTATGACATGTTACATAAATGCATCATATTTATAGCTATATGAATCAAATGCACAGAATATACAAACTAAAAACTAGAAAATAAGATATGTGGTGGAAAATATGAGTATTACCAGCTGAGAAATATAGGTTATTTGGCAAACATAAGACATTTGTAATTATAAATAAATATATTCATGTAATGTGTGTGTGTTTGTGTATATCATGTATTATGTTCATGTATATTATATCATAGTTTCTCATACAAATAGTTGTATCTCTCTAACTTTTGACTCAAACTAAAATTCTCTCTTGCTTTGTGTGTGTGTGTGTGTGTGTGTGTGTGTGTGTGTGTGTGATGTGATGTGATGTGATGTAAAACAGGACTTCAGCTGACACAGGAGGACTGGAATCTGGAGTGCATTCATGAGCGACCACATTCAAAATAGCAAGTATTTTGTTATAATGTGCAAATGTTTTTTTCTGAAATAGTTTTTTCTATGTGCTTTGGTGGGCAGAGAAGTTCTGAATTGATATATATAATGTAATATGTAGTCCTGACTCATTTTCTTTTTATAATCATGTCATATTGTTATCATGTGTATATTTGGAGTTTCCAAGTGCACTTTTTCTGAAAGGACGCCTGGACTTTTTTTAAATAAAAGCTCCCAGAAACAACATTTTTTGGAGTATCATTCTCAAATTTGAATCACAGCATGGTCAGACATTCAGTTCACCTATATGGTGTCCCCAGGTGTCTCACATGACCATTTCATACCTTTTTTGATAAGTGAATGTTATTTAAAGAAAAACGGAAGTCATTTAATGTATATTTTACCTTGTTTTACTCTGTTTCTTTACTACTCTGAGTTGTTATGACTATTAGGCAACAATATGTCAAGTGTCTAGTTTCAAACAAGACCAGAATTATGAATATAGACGATAGGGTTTAAGAGCTGCAGATGTTTTAGTTTGGAGTTGTCGTTTTTCAGAAAATGCTCAAAAATAGAAGTGCTAGCTAACAGGTTAAAAGTTGACTTTATCAAGTTTTTCAACACAGCTACCAGATCCGTGTACTATAGTGGAGTGAATAGAAGACGTTAGCATATGGCCAAATATAAAGTATATTATTAGTGCAACCAAACGCAATTACCAGACATTTTGATGCTGGGAAACTGTTTTGATCAACTTACTGAGTTGCTAACACGATAAAACCACTGGGGAACAACACCACTTCTGTTGCCAAAATGTGCACGCAGGCTATTTCATCAATTTCATAAGCGGGATAATGTAGAGCGAGGCGGTTCTTATAGGGAAAACAACCCCGTTAGGCTGATTCAAGCTCTGTTTGCGTGGGGTCCTTATAAGCCTGTCGGGGTTGTATTCGCGCTTATATATGCCTATATTTAAATGCAAATATAAATGATTTCAGTGTATAATAGACGCATCACTAATTGTGCACCTGTCCTGTCCATGCTGCTGGTCCTTCCTCATCTGCACTTCCTGCCACAGCGTCCTTTTAACTGCGAAAAAGGTCTGTTAATTTGGCGCATTTTGCTGCCTCTTTTGATCGGCGCCTTTGAGCCAATCGGATGTGAGGAAAAACGAGGATCAGTCCAAGTTGGGAGGGGCCGCTCTTATCCCCCCTCAAGATTTGAAGAATTGGTTTGGCCCGGTCTGAAACAGACACAGCGTTCCGCTGCAGCTGAGCGCCTGGTTAGGCATTAAAAAAAAAAAAAACTTTTTGACCTCCGGCCGGTTCGGCCTGAAATGGACCGGCCGTTCGGGATTGCTCCCGGAACTCCCGATGGCCAGTCCGCCCCTGCTTGTGAGTATTTTGTGAACATGAGTGCTTCTTTTATCATAAACCTTTTCAACGCGTGTGCAGCAGGCATGTATTGTGACAAGAGGCATGATGCACATGGTTCACACACGTCACAACAAACACATATTTGGAATTCACGCCCCTCAGAAGAGAAGTCACTGGTCACCAAAAAGCATATACCCGCATGCTGCACAGACGCAAGAGATGTATATAAAAAGCAGAAAATTACTATACCATAGCATATAAAACCAAAAATACAGGTTATGGTACATCAGACATCAGCTGGCTTTGGCAAACAATGAACTTGCCAACAGCACTGAATAAAAAGAAAAACATTATTTTTGACTTTGATAGACATGAATAAGTCTTACTTGTGTGAACAGGATGAGATTCCTGCATTGCTTTCTCATCAGATGAGTCTTTTTTGTTTTTTCCTCCTCCATAACACATCACCAGGTTCATCCATGACAACAGAGGATGATTCATCATACTAAGCATCTTCATCTGTAGCTGGACAACTAGAGTTAAAACAGATTCACCTTTATATAATTGTATAACAGCATGTCACTTCTTATGAACACACCACATGACAATAAACGAATTACGAATTAGCTATGCAAACAAAGTAAATACGATGACACTCGATTTGATGGTTATACTATTTGCAAACGTCTCGGTTACGTATGTAACCCACGTTCCCTGAAGGAAGGGAACGGAGACGTCACGTCGTAACCGACGAATTGGGAACTAGCTTAGAAAGACCAATCTGCTTCGATAACTACTAAAACGCCAATGAACTTGGCATTGAGATATTTGCATAATGCTGGCGCCGCCCACCAGGTGCGTATATAAGCCGCAGGTGCAAATATGGAAATTAGCTTCGTTTCGCTGAGAAAGCCGGAAAGTGTGACCGGCCGATAAACAGCAGGGAGCAGCCCTGTGGCGACGGGACGTGACGTCTCCGTTCCCTTCCTTCAGGGAACGTGGGTTACATACGTAACCGAGACGTTCCCTTTCAGTGATGAGCAGAAATAGCGGCGATATCAACTTTAATGGTGGAGGGACAGCCTACGCTCCAAACGGTGTTGAAGATATGAAAGCACAATGTTAATGAGGCATCCTCGGGGGTCCTCGCGTTGGGAAGAACACCAGGTGACAAAAAAGGTTCCATTTAAGCGCGTAAGCCCGTCTTGTGAACGGTGCTCGTGCCGCGTCGATGGTGTTAGATACCGCTTGCGATAAATCACCTAAACCTTGCGTGCGCTCAACGACCACACATGGAGATTCCACCGGTCGGGGCGCGTGCCTAATGTGCCCCCTCCTTGAGAAAGAAAGACCTTCCTCATGGGAATCCGCCAGGGAGGGCTGTCGAGAGGAGCATTAACTCTGGAAACCAATTCCTGATCGTCCAGTAAGGCGCGACCAGTAAAAGGCTCTACTCATCCTGCATGACCTTGCACAGTGTCTGTGCGATCAAACTCACTGGTGGAAATGCGTATTTGCGCATCCCCCGCGGCCAGCTGTGTGCCAACGCATCCACGCCGAGGCTGCCCTCGGTTAGTGAATAAAAACTGGCGACAGTGGGTATCGTCCGGCGACGCAAACAGATATATCTGCGCACGACCGAACTTCTTCCAAATTAGCTGGACCGTCTGGGGGTGGAGTCGCCATTCGCCGGGGCGTGAAGCTCGGGAAGCGCGTCTGCCGCTGTATTAAGCGTACCCGGGATGTAAATGGCACGAAGGGACCTCAAGATGCTTCTGATTTAAAGGAGGAGATGACGAGCGAGATGCGACAGGTGACGAGAGCGCAAAAACCGCCTTAACGGTAAATAACGCAACAGTCGCAATGTTGTTGGTGTCGGCTAATACATCCTTCCCTCGCATCTCCATAGCGGAGCGTACAAGTCCCAGATATACAGCGCACCGCTCGCGGCAGTTGGGTTGCTATGCACACCCCTGAGACTGCAAGCCCGTCATACGTGGCTGCTCATCCCGTGCTGGGGGCATCGCATGCTACAGAATGCCAGGAGACCCGACTCAGGGGCATATCTTGCTATCAGAAATGCTGGGTCTGACCACGGGGTAAAATAGAAATGACAAGCAGGTGTAATGGTTACACGGTGTATGCCGTTGCGCCACGCTCTCCTCGAGACTCGATCGTAAAACCAACGCTGACGCGGTCTCATATGAAGCAGCTCGAGCAGTGTCACAGCCGCAGCTGCTGCCATATGTCCAGGAGCTTCTGAAATTGTTTCAGAGGGACCGCGTTCTTCCCTCGAACTAAACTGAGGCAAGTCAGAATAGACTGGGTGTGCGCTCTTGTAAAACACGCCAATAAATCGATCGAGTCTATTTCCATACTGAGAAAAGGATCCTCTGCACGGGGCAAAGTTGCTCTCTTCCCAGTTGACCTAATGACTTAAACGAGCGAGATGCCGAAGCATTAACTCTCTGTGTTCGCGCACGTCTGCCAAGAACAAGCTATTATAAGTTGACGTAAATATAAGCAGAATGCGAACAAAGCTCTCTCTCTCTGAGATTTTAATGCCGTGAGTAGCACTTTCATGGAGACACGGGGAGAGAGAGACAGCTCGAATGGTGTACTTAGTATTAATGTACCCACCCGCAGAGCGAAAAACGGTCTAAGACGAGGGGAGCTGGCCACATGAAGTACACGTCTACAGGTCTAAGGCTGCAAACCGATCTGAATATTGAAATACGAGCCTCTGTGTTTCATCGTAAAGAATCACATTTGTAGAGCCGGTGCGTAAATAAATCGGTCGTAACCCGCCGCGTATTTTGGGTACTATGAGATAAAGGCTGGAAAAACCCTATCATCATCTCGGTAAGAGGGACCGGCTCAAAACGTCCTTCGCCAGCATGACATCGACTTTTGCACGCAGTACATGTGCATCAGACGCTTTCACTATAGTGAAACGAATGCCCGAGAATTTGTCGGAGTGCCGGTAATTGTATTTCGTAACCAAGGCGGATAGTACGTAAAACACAACGAGACGGGCTGGGAACTGAAGCGAAGCATCCAGTTGGGGCGAGCTGCTGACGACCGGTTCCCCTGCGCTGCCGAGAAGGGGTCCGAGGAGGGGAACTGAGGTGGCCGCCGCAAGATGCCGACGGCGAGAGGCAGACTGAGGAGCCGGCGTTGGTGGACCAGGGCAGCTCTCTTCCGCCGGCGCACGACCTAGGAAATCGCCTCAGTCTGCGCAGCGGAGCTGTACGACTCCCCAGGCTCGCCGAAGAGGCCGGTCTGTGAGACAGGAGCATTCAGGAAGTTGTTCTCGTCTGCGTCCGTCATTTAAGCCAGACACAGCCAAAGGTGGCGATCTTGAACCACTGTGGTGGACATCGCACGACTGAAGGTCGCGGCCTCCCTCGTAAATCTCTAAAACCTTCGCTTGGTGAACCTGCAGCAACGTTATTGCGTGCAGGGCTGAAGCCGCGTCTCTGCATACCTGATGGGTAGCGCCCATAACCGGACGACTGTCTATACAAACACGGGAGGGAAGGGTTGGGTGGTCCCTCCAGGAACCCAGCTGCATCGCAACCCCCTGCTCCACTGAAGGGGTCCCCGCCCTTAGCGGCTCCGTTGGTAAGGGAGGTGAGGGGTGAAAGCTGAATGGCCGAGACGGCCGCAAATCACGTCAGCTCTCCGTGCCGTAGGGAAAGGCAGGCACAGGAGGTGAGGACCGCAGAGGCCCGGGCAGCTCCGAAGTACCAATCATGTGGGCGGGACGGTTCGGGCGGAGAGGGGTTAACCCCTCCAACTCTACCGTTTCCGCTGCTCGAGCAGGCATGGCCGCCATCTCCGGGACGACTCCGCCTCGGAGGGAAAAATGGGCACCCCTCTGATGCTGCAGAAGTGACGGGACCAGAAGGAGGTCCAATGGATTCGGCAGAAATCGTAGAACAGGACTCTGCAGTCTCCACTGGAGCCTCAACCGGCTGAGGATTAGAAGGCCGGTAGGTGAAGGATGCATCCTCCGTCCTACTCAGCGTAGTGATGCGAAGAGCGTCCTACGAGCGCTTGACAGCCGCACTATGGGGGCGTCAGCACTGCAAAGGTGCGGACATCGTTCCCGTAGAAACAGACAGTCGTCTCCGCAATCCAAGAAGGGTTATGCTCTCACAGAGAGAACCAAAAACTCTCCACGAAAGCAGGCTCGGAGTGCTCGATGCCCAAGCACGAAGACAGCGCTCGTGACCGTCACTGGAGCCCTTATACTTCTCGCATCCAAGATCGCACGGATGAAAAGCTATCCTTAAAATGACTCTGATCTCCGAATATACGAGAGAGTGGCTGTCTTTAAAAAGACACAGAGCTCTAACGTATCACTCTTTAGGGAAATCACTCTTTAGGTGCTCAGCTGATGATGTGCACAGGGAGAGGCAACGCACACACTAAACTCAAAACAAAAAAGATGCAGAGCAGTGGACTGCGAGCGTCCGCTGTGTCAGTACTGCTTGTCAATCAACTTCAGCAACCGTTCCCAGAAGAGCAAGTAGCTTCTCAGTAGCAGATAATGACGGCTTTCGAAGCGAAAAAGCTAATTTCCATATTTGCACCTGCGGCTTATATACGCACCTGGCGGGGCGGCGCCAGCATTATGCAAATATCTCAATGTTCATTGGCGTTTTAGTAGTTATCGAAGCAGATTGGTCTCTCTAAGCGAGTTCCCAATTCGTCGGTCACGACGTGACGTCGTAGTTTTTCTGAAGCACATGCTGAAGTGAAGTCGCATCTCTTTCCTCGTGCTGCGCTAAACCCAGACACGGAAGATAGCGCGGTCTTTATTCTTCAAAGGAAATGGACCCACTGTCCTAACAGGCTGGAGTTTGTAAAACCTCCACTAACACAATAATTAACCATGACAATGCTAAATTGAAACTACATAGAATCACATCAATTTGCGACTGCTTTTGCCGAATACAACCGCAGCACTGAGCCAATGTAGAGCCTGTCAGACGATCACCTCTGACTACGTAATATGACGCGTTGTTGAAAAAAACAGGGATTTTGAGAACGGTCTTAGAAAATGTCTCCTTTTTTACTAAATTTATGCGCTTAGAGTCTTGTAAATGTTTTTTTTCTTTCGCATATGGTACTTTCATACATGGTTATATATTTATCTCACAAAAAATGTAACCTGCAATATGCACTTTAATGTTACTGACCGCTATGTTCGTTGTTTTAATGTCCTTCCACCTCGCGCGCATGCGTGAATTCAATGACGCGGCAAGTAAAGTTATTAATTATTAAATAGATCCTCTGAGTTACGGAACAATCTTTGGAAATTAACATGAAAATCGATTCAGAATTGATGAATCGATTTTTTCAACACAGCCCTAGTACTTACTTGTGAGAAAACACAAAAATATGAATAAATGTTCTACTAACAGAACTGTGGTATACTAACAAAATAAACAAATGTGGTACTTTTAAAGTTTTTGCGTGTGAATGATGGTTGGTTGAGAACAGTCAGTCAGTCTCCTCCATGGTAAAGATCCAAAATTATGCTGGACTCATTCGTGCTAACCTGTGTGAAAACACACAAATATGAATTACTGTTCCACTTACTGTACAGAACTGTAGTATATTCACAACATAGTAAATGTGGTAGCATTACCTTTAAAAGTTTTTATAAGTGAATGGCCATCCGTCAGTCCTTACTGAGAGAAATTCAAATTTGCTCGGGAAACGCTTGTGCTAAACAGTAAGAAAACTCACACACACATATGAATTAATTTTCCATTGAAAGAGCTGTGGTGTACTCACAACATAATTAATAAATGTGGTAACGTTACCTTTAAAAGGTTTTATGAGTGAAGGGCTGTCTGTCAGTACTCACTGAGAGATATTCAAACTTGCTCGGGAAATAGGCAATAGGCTAAACAGTGAAAAAACATATAAATATTATTTTTTTCCAATTAAAGAACTGGGGTACTTACAACATAATAAATGAATAAATACATGTGGTAACATTACCTTTAAAAGGTCTTAAATGACCGTTTGGTTGAGGACAGACAGACAGCAAGTCAGTTTTTGAGTTCATTTCACAGTTTTTAATAAGTGAAATTAACTTTAAAAAAAAAAGTTTAAAAAAGCTAAGTTCATTTAGTGACTTAAACTGTTAGGTTTTACAGTGTATGTTTGTCCACACTTAACAGCCGACACCTGTGATGTGTGTCCCAAAATTTAGTTTAATCTAAGCATTCCAAGAGCCCTGAATATGAAATAAAAGTAAATTTGACACAGTGCCATTGCAACAGCGTTTGAGATATCAAAAATCTGTTTGCAATTTAGCATCTCCAATGTTTTGGCATCATGTTGGCCAAGTCTGGTCTCAATCGCATGAATCCTCTAGGAAGAGTATTTAAAAGTGCACTGCATGCGACTGTCAAAATATCAGAGATTATGAGTAAACTATTTACTATTATGATTAAAACACTTCTCGGGGCCTATTGGTGGCACTATGCTTAAAACTCACAATAGGCACATAGATGCGATCGGAGTTTTCGGCCAAACATACACCCCGCGTCAGGGTCGCTGGAAGTCATTTTGAACAGGGGGTGCTGTGAATTTTTTTTTAACATAAAACCTATGAGCCTATAAGCCTACAAGCCCAAAACAGAAAAAGTTGCCATTCCATTCCATTCCTTTTTTACTCACAATTTCTACAGTGTCCCAACGTTTTCTGATTTGGGGTTGCATTTAAAATACATTTTAAAACTAAATGCATTGAGATTCACTACTTTATTGTCATATACACTTCAGTGCACACAGCCAGGGTCTGAAACACACAGACATCCTCAGTTCTCAGATGAATATGCACTATATTAATCAGAAGCAGAAATACTTTTATGAATCCCAGGGAGTAATTACTTTTGTTACAACTCCAGATATAGCGTACATACAACATATTTAAATACAACATATAATATTAATCTCAATGTCCGTGCGGACGAACATATTTTACTTTCGTTTTTAAGTTAGCGATCACACGTCGATTAACAGGTGGTAAAATATTCTCACAGTAACATGCCTAATATATTTTTATATAGTTTTTTCTACTAAAGAGTCCTTATTACTATTACTGTCTGTTTTTAAACTTATAAATAATTCATAAATTGAACAAAATAATAAAATGGGTTTAGCTCAAAATAGCAACGTGCCAACAATGCGCCTGAACACACCTCATTTTCAGAACAGAACGCCCATGGGCGCAAAACTGGGCGCAAATGCATTTGCTATTTAAACAGCCTGTTGCAAACGTGACAATGATAATTGCGCCGGGTTGAAACGAGCAAAATACACTTGTGTCGCACATTGCGCAGGGTGTATGATAGGGCCCCATTAAGAATTTTTTTGCCTTAAATATAAGACGCTTCCTGTTTCTCTGATTTCACCATAAATGTGTCGTCTCGCCATGGCAGCACCGCTCAAGATATCAAAAATATCTTCGCAATTTATCATCTACAATGTCTCAGCATCATGTTCACCAGGTTTATATATATATATAATAAATTTGAGCAAAAACAACAGGGCTTCGCACCTTTTCGGTGCAGGCCATTCTGGCCTGCTCCTCGGTCCTCGGGCCCTAAAAATAAATTTGAGCAAAAACAATAGGCCTGGTAACAGCAATGGACTAGCAAACTGTGGGGACTGGATGTGACGTTTCCGTTCCCTTTCAGTCGGTCACTACGATTTCACGTTGTGACCGACAAATTGGACCCTTCCAGTGCCCTCCACGTGGGGGCGGAACCTAATGCTGCGTTTACACCAGCCGCGGTAGAGGCGGCAAGCACAGGAGATTAACATGTTAAGTCAATGCAAAGACGCGATTACATGAGGATTATTATCCTGCGACGTGGAACTCGCGAATTGAGCGTTGCCACGGGAAAAAAAAAGTTGAAAAATCTGAACTTCGGTGGATTTCCGCGCCGCGTTAACCAATCAGGACATTGCTGTAGTAGTGACGTGATTACAGGAAGAGAGCGGAGTCTCCGCAGAGTTGCAAAAGCCCCTCCCATGACACGGATTTCCCCGTGAATTTCTCGAATGACTAGAATTTCACGTGCGCCTTTCACACGCGGATGAAGCGAGTGAACTCAAATGTTCAAGTGTCCAACTACGCGCAAATAGCATGTTTTTGCTACCCCAACCCCGGCTGGTGTAAATGCAACATAAGGCTTACTGCAGAAGGCCGGTCACTACCTGTTCATTAACCCATGATATTGAACCAGCGAACTGGGGAAGTGACCTTGACTGGGCGGAACTAAAAACACTGCGGAAGCCATCCCCTAAGAAGGTCATCTGGATGACATATAGAATATGAAACAACCGACAGATTGCTCATAGTGATCTGCTCACATTGAAAATAAAATAATTTAATTTAATGTTTTAATTTTTATTTTAGCATTTGATTTTCAAATTTGGAACATATTTTGCGATTTTATTTTTTATTTTGTCATTTCATTAATTGATTTAAAATTGGCAAAAAATTTCCATAAATCTCAACAGACTATTAATTCATATCAAACTTTAAAACAAAGCTTTTATAAACTCACAGCCTACACTACATTATCCAGGCTCACTGTATTCTGTAGGGATGTGCATCGATGCATCGCGTTACCATTAAAAAGACTTTAAAAGTCTTAAATCGATTCTGAATCGTAAGGCTCCGATTCAGTGCTTCATGCACAGCTTGTGCGTGTACTACGGCTCCGTGATCAGTAGGAAGTCCTTATCAATCTAAAACCACTACAAGTTTGACTCGTTTATAACATGCATTTAAAAAAGCAACACTCGTCAAAAACAATCATTCAAAATATTCTTTATTATCATGAAAATACCAGAAACAATCTGAAGAACAGCGATATAAATATGCCTCTAGATATTTCCTGGAATAGTGTTAGTAATGCTACTTCTTCTGTGGCACAAATGGTGTTTCTAAGCAAGAGCGCCCCCTGGCTTTTGGATGTGGCTGCATTTCACCGTAATTGATTAAAATTAATTCATTGAGAAAACGCGCATTTACCTGATAAATTGTCACAACCCTAGTATTCTGGACATGATTGTGTTTACAGTGCGCAATATAACATGTGTTCATGGTTTGTGTGCAGGGCCGGTTCTAGATATTTGGAGGCCCTAGGCAAAATTTATGTTGGAGGCACCTCACACCCCTCTAATTTTCAGAATAATCTGAGAAAGTATTTTCTACGATGTAAGAAATCAAAGCAACTTTAAACCTCCGTCACCACAACGAAAGGCCCGCCTCTCCTCTCATTCGATTGGACAATGGAAAGACGTTATTGACGTTGGGCGCTTTTCCGTTCAGCGCTCCTTCAAAAGCGCGTGCTGTGGCCGGTGGCAAAAACCGCAAGCCATTCGGCACGCAAAAACAGTGCACAAACGCTCCCTGCCCATAGAATATCATTCGAAAAAGGCGACTACAACTGCCATAAACCCGTTTGGTGTGATCAGCCCCATACTGAACCAATATACAGTATAAAGTTATCTATTAGACTATGGATATATTCATATGTTTTTCAATACCTTTTTATACCTTAAATATCCATAATAACGCCAGTTTTTGAATTACAGACTTTTTTAACTTGACTATTTTGATAGTCAGCTCCCCATGCGATGCTATCGTGCACACGCATTCAAAGTGTCTAAACAGAGTCAGCAGTGCTCAAGTTTGACCTGTCCTGAAATGACGTTGATAAACAGAACAAAGCTAAGATTATTTTTTAAATGCATTATTTTAAAATACCTGCATCATGTGCTGAACTGTCTTTGCATGCCGCTTTTGCTAAACAGGAAAAGGATGTGATAGCCGCTTTCAGTGTCACTCAAAGTGGGTCAGCTGCAGAGATTTGAATGCTGTTCATCAAGCCTTTTTTAAGTTCATGAGGCGCTGCAAGAACCGATAGGTGGATGTTATCAAAGCACCGCGAGAGCGAATCGAGAAATCATACAGAGGAGTTTGCTCATCAATCGTTCTCACATTACTTTGATGTCAAACGCCTGCGGTTCTTACCGGGGATAAAGTTGAACTCACCTTAAACCTGTATTTATAGCTCACATGGATTTAGCAGTTATGGAGGCCCCCCTCCAAGCTTGAGGCCCTAGGCATTTGCCTACTCTGCCTATAGCTAGCGCCGGCCATTTTTTCACCCAATTTACTTATCTGTATAGCGCTTTGTTTTCACTGTCCTCAGAACGAGCTGATGTCTTCCTCGTTCTATGAAGTCCCTCCTTCAGAAATACGTAACGAGTTCTGATTGTGTAGCTGGTCCAGTGTGTTGTGATTCGACAGCAGCGTAGCTTAGCAGAGCCATTTGAGCCAAAGCTGGTGACTGACGTATTCCTGTGGGCGGAGATTAGTAAAAAAACTTTTTGTGACGTCATTCAATCTGGAAGTAGAGGGCTGTAGTCCAAACGGGCCGTTGGCTGTAGGTTTTTAAAGGGGGCTTTGTCATGGTCTTGTCAGACTTCTGTGCTAGATTAAGATCTGAGTGCATCTGACAGGACCATGACAGTATAATGTTCTGTGTGGGGACATGTGCAGTCATATTGTGTGTGTGGCTTCCACATGTTCCCAGTGTCTTGTCGCTGTCGTGAGCTTGCCAGACCTTAGTATAGGTTCAGGTCTATGTTCTGAGGGCAAGGTCATGGCAGCATTGTGGTTTGTGTGGGGACACGTGTTTTTCACATCATGTATGTGTGACACGGGTTCCCAGTGTCTTGTCACTTTTACCCTACTCCCTTATGTACTCATGTCTTACGTAATTAATTATGTTCACCTGTTCCCCATTGATGTGGTGTCTTTATTATGCCCTCTCGTTCTCTGTCGTGTGTGCGTGCATTGTCTAAATTCAGTGTTGTAATTCCTGTTCCCGGTGTTCCTGAATTCTGTGTATCCTGTTCCTATACCTGTGTTCCTGTTAGTTTCAGTTCTGTGTTCCATCACCTTGTTTTGTTATCATCTGTTTTACCCCCACGTGGGTCTTTGTGTTTGTTCATTTAATAAACTTCCAGTTTATTTTATTATTTAGTCGTGTCTGCATTTGGGTTCTCTCGTTGTGTTTATACGTAACGTGACAGAACGCACGCGCCCAACTGAACCCAGCAGACTAGCTAGGATGAAATGTGCATCCGACCCAGAGTGGTGGTCGTCTATCTCCGACCAAACGCTCTCCGGTAGTGGTCCGTTCCCACCGCAGAGGGGTCTTCCCCTCAGGGACTATGCCCGGGCGGTGGAAAGGAGTAAGGGGTGTTACCCGGAGCGCTTACCTGGTGGCTGGGATGAACGAGCCTCCACCGATTCGGGAGAGAGAGAGATTACTCCATCTGCCCTATTGGGACCTGGTTGACTGTCTCGACAACCGACAGCAATCCCAGAGATCAGCTGAGCCTGCCGAATTCCGCCCGACTCCGTCCAGCCCGAGGGGCATTATGACCGGGGCGATCAGGCTGGGGAGGTCGACTCCCGTCTTCCCGGCGCCGGAGACCACTTCTCCAGATGGAGGAAGAAGAGGAAGACGGGGGCTTTGGAGCAGCTGCTGCAACCGGCGCAACCAGAGACTTCCCCCCTAGAAATTTTACGTTCCCATAACGTTCTCAGAACGACCCCGCTGGTGTGAAGGACGTTGCCCAGTAAAGTTCCCAGAACGTTATGAGACGGACGTGTTGTGGAGTTCCCTAAAGGGTTGGAGGACGTTATTTGGCAGACCTCCACGGAACATTCAGGACGTTCTGGAAATGTTAAGGGAACCATATTTTATGTAGAAATTTTATGTTCCCAGAACGACACTGCTGGTGTTAAGGAGATTGCCTAGTAAAGTTCCCAGAACATTTGAGACTCACCCACAACTTATCCAGAACCCCCAGAACATAGCCATAACTCAAACAATATATAATTATACTGTGAAATTGATACGGTTGGTGTGATGGAGGATAAAGGATGAGATGGAGATCATGATGAATCCAAAATTATAATCTTTAATTAATATAAAACAAGGAACATGGAAACTGGTAAACAGCAAAACACACAACACATTGAGAAACACAGAAAATAATTGAAGTAAGATTACAGGAAAAACAAATAGAAGGTCAAAATCTGGCAAATTAACAGAAGGATAATAAAAAACAAAAACAAATAAATAGCCAAAAAATACAAGAATAACATAAAAGCTAACAAAAACCCACATTAATTAAATTGTTTTAAACAATAAAGATGCAATTAAAACAAAACATTTACATTTGGAGTGCATAAAATGTAACATATTTCAATATACAACAACTGGTTAAATAAAATAAAAAATAGCCCACAAAATATTACATTTATGTTTACAGATGTGCAAATGTGTATTAGATATATAAATGTAAAAAAATAACACCATGTGATAAGGTCACAAGCTTGATAAACATCAACCTTTAGGAACTTCAATCCCCAGGGGCCCGTACCATGAAAATGGCTAAACAAACTCAGGGTTACAGGATTAGTTTCAGGTTGACAAAACCAAGCCAATGTGCAGGCCTTGTTGGTAAAAGCTATTTTCATGGTACCCAAAACCCAGGATTTGCACAAACTAATCCTAAACAAAGCTGGCTAACCAACTAAACCAGCTTCATGTTATAGGCCCCAGGCCTGGAGCCTGCAGAATAAGAGCATACAAATACAAATCCAGTTAAAAATATATTTACATAAAATGCATAAGTAAGGGCAAAAACATATTACAAAACATCACAAATCCAAAAACTAAGATTTTTAACATTCAAATCGAGATGTGAAAAAAATATGTAGGAAGATTTCAGACTTCCAGAAAGATTTTCAAATTAACAACTTAAAGAAAAAGCAATTACAAACTACAAAAATGTTAAGCTCCAAAACTTCTTGGTCAAGTATTTTTTATTGCCTGCTTCATTATTTGCCATTATTCTTTACTACTTCAAACAATCCAAGCCCCAGTACCTGAAACATTTTTAAAACATGCTGTCACTTTTAAGCCAAAACACTTGTGCTTTTGGATCTAATACTAATATTAGGCAAATTAACCCATACAAGAAATTACCTCATACAAAATTTAACAAATTCAATACATTCAATATTGTAATTTAAATCAAATTACACAAAGATAAATAATGAACATGACTCTTATGTTTTTAAATAATGTGTGTTAAAGTTACACCTTCTTTACCCAGATTGCAGGAAGATACACTTCTTCAGGTTTGACAATGTGTGGTACATGACTTCTGCAAACAAAGCACAATAATGATTACATTTTTTTTGTAAGACAAACGCTAATTTATGATTCTTAGGTATTAAATTCCTTTACAAAAGTATTTCCAAAAAGTGTTGATTTTTTGTTTTGTACACAAATCATTTGATCTTTGGTTGGCTTCTTTGTGGGCTGAGCATTAATTTATTTTGTAAAGATCGAACATCTTAAAGATTTTTTTAACATCCTCTTTATGAAAATTGTTTAGCTCACTGTAAGCCTGCATGTTTATCATTATACTTTAAATGGCAAATAAGAATATATAGCCTAACATAGAAATAAAAAACATCACAGAAAAGAATAGCAAATAAACAGAAAAAACATTTATGTAACTCGCTGTAGAACAACGAGTGAAATCTATTTAAAAAGAAAAGTATCTTAACTTACCTTACAGTATTATATAAAGACAAAACAAAGATCACGCGTCGTCAAGTGTGGCAGTTTGAATTTCATGTGACTTCCGGGTCCTCTTGTAAGCTGTTGCATTATGGGAAAGGTAGTTCTTTTCATAAAGCGGATTGAACGCTTTGCTGTCAACTGACTACTGTTTCCAAGATGCATTGCAATCATTATATTCAGAGAGTACAACATAATACATATTAGTATAGTATTATTTACTAGTATTTTTTGTGCTTGTTAACACAATGTAATGTAAAGTCTTATTTAATTACTATTTGTCTTTGTCTGATGTACGATAGTGCAGACTGAATCACTCATTTATTTTTCTTCATTCTGAAATCATTTATTTATTACTTTGTTTGTATTGTCCACTGCACATTGACACATCCTTTGTATTAACTGCCTATAAAAATAAAATGCTCTAACTGTAATTTTATATTTTGTCCTCCTAGTGATATCAGGAACATTATTTAATGACCAACAGAGGACCATGTGAGAACATTCTATTAATGTTCCAAATGTCCTCTTTGTAACGTTGCCATGTGACCACATAATAACCAATATGGGACGTCCCCCTAAAGTCATATCAGGAACAATATTATATGACCAACAGAGGACCATGTAGGATGGTTCTGTAAATGTTCCAAATGTGCTTTCTGTAACGTTCTTATGTGACCACAGAATAACCAATATGGAACGTCATCCTACAGTCATATCAGGAACGTTATGATATGACCAAAATAGTACCATGTGGGAATGTTCTGTTAATGTTCCAAATGTCCTCTCTGTAACGTTCTTATGTGACCACAGGATAACCAATATGGAACGTCATCCTACAGTCATATCAGGAACGTTATGATATGACCAAAATAGTACCATGTGGGAATGTTCTGTTAATGTTCCAAATGTCCTCTCTGTAACGTTCTTATGTGACCACAGGATAACCAATATGGAACGTCTTCCTACAGTCATATCGGGAACGTTTTTATTTGACCAAAATAGTACCATGTGGGAATGTTCTGTAAATGTCTCGGGCGTCCCCCTAAAGTCACATGAGGAACCTTGAACTGCAAGACTTTTATAACCAACAAAGGACGTTCTAGGAATGTACCTAATGTTCTCTAAAGGTTCAGGTCTTTTAGGTTTCTGTTAAAGAAAATATATCGCTTGGCATTGGATTTTGAGCTTTATCATTTCACAGGCATTATTTATGCTCTAACAGCAACATTACACTAACTAAAGTTTGAATAATGGAATCAGGAAAAACTGGACCTTTAATGACTCAAACTGAATCACTTTCTGTTCATCTGGGATTTCAGTATAGAGATAATGGTTAACTTATGTTCCTGATATTTCTGTAATTATTAAACACATGGCGAGTGTATATTATACTGTAAGTTTTGTTTGTTGTTTGGTTTAGACATCTGATCTGAGCAACACAATTCTTTCTTATAGATCATTGGAAAAAAGTTCTGTTACCAATGAAGAAGAAGAGAAGTTTTATCAGAATGTGTTTATCATATTTTAATGACATATGTGTATGAAGTATGGTATTTAACTAAACTTGTCTTGTTTTATATAAATAAAGAATAAACAAATGAGCAAAGGACAAAGGTATGTTTAGTTTAAAGTCAGTTTTGAAACATCTACTGTATAATGTCTTGTTGTAGATCATTCCATCAGAAGAGATCAGACTCACCTGTGAAAAGTTGTGTGTTCAGAGTGGAGACACATCACCTGATCAGAGGTACAAGAAGTAAATAACATGGTAAAATATACACAAAAACTGCTGCTTAGTCAATTTTTATCATAATTTTGTCTGATTGTCTTGTTTTTAAGGTCAATAATGTTGTCTGGATCAGACTCAACAGATCAGATCAGAGTGTCTGAAAGAGTCTCAAATAGTAATAACATTTTTAATGAAAGAGTCCAGCGTTTCAGGTAAACTCAAAGTGTCTCTAATTTTACACAATATATAAACATTAATGTTTTTCTAGAAGTTTTATTATAAAGATACATATAATATGTTTAATCTACACATATGTTTCCTGGTGATAATGTTATTTTTCAATTATAAGCAGATACCATTCAAATTATTTAATTTAAAGCATGTTAAGCCTCTTAACCCTTACCCCCTTATGGGGCCCATATCATTAGAAAGCTGTAAGAATGTAGGTTTTTTATATTTCAAAACCTTTTTGCAGTAATAATGATGCAGTGACAGTCAACTACTCTTTTGTGAAAAATACTATGCCGTTTCAAAAGAATGACACCTATTGGCCTTTATTGGTTAAACCACTAAAACCAATTTTTTGTGATATACTGTAAACTGTTTAGACTTATGTATTAATTTTTAGCTCTTTATTAAAAAAAAATTCAACTCCATAGGGACAAAAACTCGGTAACACTTTCCTTGAAGGGGTGTTCATAAGATTGACACGACACCTTCATAGTTATGACATTACACGTGTCATGAACATGAAGGAGATTTTATGCACATTTATTACAACTGTCATTAAGTGTCATTTGTTAAATTATGTCATTTTCAATGCAAAGATGACATTGTTTACATAAAACAAAACATCATAACTTGTCATAAATCTGTAATAAACATGACATAATAGAATATTCACCAAACTTAAGAAATTCTTTAACATTACATTAAATGTCATTTAAATGTCTTTTTGAAAGAAAGAAAAAGCGGGACAATACATGTTAATGAACATTTTCACAAATGTAAATATGTCAGATTATAGCCTTAGGCTAATTTCCATCTGCAGACCCCTTGGCAGATTGGTGTTACATGCTTGTAACAACAAGAGTGGGCAACCAAGGAAATATAGAAAACAGGAAAGCATCGACTATAGTACACAAACCACAATTTTACACATGCCCTAACTGTCCTGAAATTGCACTGACCCATATTACACAGACCCCTATTGAACAACTCATGTTTTACTGACTCTTGTTGCGTAAACCATATTGAACTGATAATTGTATGCCTTTTTGTAATACACTAACTCGTGTATGGTTTACGTCTGATATATAATGATTAACTAAACATGATCACACGTTTGTATGTCCCTCAACCACACTTTTAAATGACTCCTAAAGGTAGGAAGACTTGTGCTTTCCTTCACTCCTATTCCAGAAGCTCACTCCTCGGTATGACAGGACGTTCTGTGAAAAGGTAGTTCTTCTAAATGCCAAATCACAATTAACTCTCATAGAGGCTCTATATACTTAAAACCTGCAACCAGAGCCGATCGGCCCTATACGCGTACTACGCAGACTGCATAGGGCCCCGCAAATTACGTAAGGCCCCGCCTCCTCCTGCCTCGTTTTACAGCGCGTGTTACTGTTTGCTGTCATGTCAGCAAGAGCAAACAGTAAAGTTAAGTTGATTCTGTCTCTCTCTATCTGACTTGCTAAATTAGCTGTGTAGTGTTTCCAGTGCATCTCTTAGCCTGTCTGTTACACAACAATTTATTGCGTGAATAAACGCCCAAGGGCAACGATGATGATTATTTTATACAAAATCCGACGGAATATCAATATTTCTCATATGTAATACATTTAAAAATGTGTAAAAACTGCAGATGGATGTTATATTGTGAAAGCTTGCTTAGCATGGAGATTTCAGTGGAGTTACGACAGACGCGCTGTTAGCAGAATTTAGCTTAGGGCCCCAGGAAGGTCAGGATCGTCTCTGCCTGCAACACTGCTTGCCTTTTGTTTAATAAAATCACTCAATAGTGGAGGCACCAGACCATGTATAACCTTGTAGATAAGACTGTTACGATACGGATTGGACGCAAACGCAAGTTCACAAAAACAAAAGGTGATTTATTAAATAAACACACAAAACAATAATCCATGAAACAGGCAAGCAAAAACAGAAACAAATACAACCATGAGGACCATAAACAGAGTCAAAGATCCGACAAGTAACACAACAGAAAACATTATAGAGCAACCTGATCTCACAAATTTCCGTGAAATAATCATGCATTATTTTGCTCAGTTTTGTGTGACATTGTCACATATTTCCACCATATTACATGCCCTGCAACGACTTTCTTTTCCGTGACAGTTTCACGTATTGGTTACTCAACTGTTTTTCCTATTTCTAAACAACTGTCGCTTCGGTTTGGGGTTAGATTTGCTGTTTGCGTTAGGATGTTACTTAAAGTATTGGTTTATAAACCATTTTTAAACCATCATCACCCGACATTAGGTTTGGGTAAGGATGTCATTTTATGTAAGAAAGTTGTTCTAACCCCAAACCGAAGCGACAATTGACACATCCCTATCTTTAGAGCTTTTAAATCTAATTATTATATTTTCTACTTCATTTTCTGTAATTATTTGAATATTAAACTTTGAATTTTGAGTTAAGGCATCCACATGGGGATCTGTGTTGCTAATATTTTGTTCAGAGTCACAAGATTTGGAAAACAGTTGTGCAATTTCATCAATGGTATTTTGGAAACAATCATTTAATTAAGTTGCTAGGCTGAGAGGCTCTGATACCAATTCATTGGCAAATTTGAGTTCAAGGTCTTTATCAGCATTATGCTTATTTTTACAAGGATTGTTGTTAATATTTTCAGAAATTACCATTAATTACACCATTAATTACAGTCATGAAAAAAATAGCTTTTGCCATTCTCAAAGTTTGTATGACTTTATTCCTTGCAGAAACAAAATTTAATCGATGAGTAGTTAATCTAGATTGTAATGATTTTTTAAAGCGTCATGAAACTCTGCTGTTTTAGCTCCAGTCTACCTCACTATAATTTTGAAAAATGCAACTTAAATGGGCGTGGACGCACCTGATACATCTAGCTAGTTCGACAAATATTAAAATTTACTAAGAATAGCAGTGTTACAGAAATAATTAAACTAAATATAATATTTATTTAAACAAAGGTCTGTTAGGAAGACACAAGACAGGAATCCCAGCGCAGAGGTATTTATTCAGGATATGTATAATAGAAAACACTCTATGTCATCAGATAAATTGGCAAAACCCTTGGTAGATCAGAAGTATGTATAGAAGATAAACTCTCAGTGTCCGTGTGTGTGATGAAGAGGTGAAGAAACTGATCCACAATAGAGTGACAACGGGGGGGGGGGGGAATCTAAAGGGGCAAAGGCAGCAGAGAACACAGATATTTATCCAAAACTTACTAAACTTGACAAGACAAGAACTAGACAAAGCTAGCGGGCATGAACACACTAAGACGAACTTGCAAAGAACAAAGGAAACGAGGGGAATTTAAATCAAACCGGATTGGGCAACAATAAGGATCAGGTGTGGGACGCCAATGAGAAGAGTCAGAGATAATGAGATCACCAGGTGGAAGACGCGCACGTGTGGAGCTGTCAAAACAAAACACAACACATACAGATGTGGCCCTTAAAAATGCGCGTCTCTGAGAGCAGAATGCCGCGAGTACTTCCGAAATTCTGCGAGATCCCGCAGAAGGGGGGTTCGGTGGGGATGCAGGAAATACAAAAACCTGTAGATGGCAGTCGTGTTTCATGTAGGCCATACTGACGACAATTTGTGTGCTTGACTTCATGCTGAGCGTGACATATTCTGAACAGTGACATATTCTTCATAAAATTTCGACTCAAACGCGCATCATTTGTCTTATTTTTTCCGTGTACTTACAGTAGAAGAGACGTGATATATGATAACTGTCTTATAACAAAATAACTCGCGAAAACCTTTGAAGAGACAGAGCGCATTTACGCAATATCATTAACTAATTTATCTAATTTTACATTTAGTTCATTTTTGCATCTGAACGTTTAATAGCTTTAACATGGTTGTGTTGCGCTTTTCTGCATTACTGAACAGTAGGAATATAAGTAGAAATATAAAAAATATAAGTTAAGCGTGTTGTGTGTATTTCCTAATTATAAGCCTTTGGGAAATTGCACCAAATCTAAACGTGCATAAAAACATAAACATGTCATTTAAATAAGCGAAAAATCTTTTTTATGAGCTCAAAATTTTGAATATAATGTGCTATTGCAAAAA
This sequence comes from Misgurnus anguillicaudatus, assembly GCF_027580225.2. NCBI lineage: Eukaryota > Metazoa > Chordata > Actinopteri > Cypriniformes > Cobitidae > Misgurnus > Misgurnus anguillicaudatus. The sequence continues at coordinate 40,675,830 of NC_073360.2, read as the reverse complement.
ATTGCCCATCTCTAAAGGAGAATATTCATCTTTAAAGTTGAAGAAACCAAAAAGTAATGTACTGATAAGCATTCATCAAACATAAATAAATAAATATATATATTAGGGATGTGCCCGAAGCCGAATACGTTATTCGCAAGGGCACGGATAATGGCTTTAAAACGAATAACGAATTCATCCGAATAACAGAAAAAATATTCGGCCAGACATCATAACGTGTTTACTGGAACAGCTAAATTATAAAGCCCTTAAAGCACGTATAATATGTGTGTGAAGTGAATGAGTGTAATCTATAAAATTACATGAATGACATTTTCTGCGCGTCCCTTATTTAGAAACGCGAGATGTTTTGGAATTAGTTTTAAAACGCTGCTAATATCAAACGTCTTTTAATCCAACTGTAAAAAATTACCCTTTTATTTTATTTTATTTTATTTAATTACACAAGACCAGAAACCCTTGATAAAATGCTGCACTCTGATAATAAAATATTCGTTAATAACTCCGTGTCTCTATGACTTCGGTCATCTTTTAATTACTTCAAGTTAAAGCCAGCTTCATTGTCAAGGTGAATATAAAATTAACAAGTAAATAGATAAAAATATGAAAATGTAACATTTTAAAAGCAAAATTTATACTGAAGATTATTATGACATGAATTGCAATTAACATAAAAAAGTTAGATAAATTGTAATTGTAAATAACAACTGAAACATTTATATTACATCTTTCTAATTACCTTATTGTTTAAAATCATTTTGCTTGTTTTGAACTAAGTCAAAACTGACTTTAAATAATAGAGCTGTTATTTGAAATTATAAACGAATATCTGATTATTTATTAATTTAGATGAAGATTAATGAGAAAGTTTTTTTAAACAATTAGTTCTGTTCGCGCAAACGCTGTAGGCTATGGACATATTTAATAATGAGCTTAACAAGTTTGTTGTAATGCTTAATATGCTTTCGTAAATTCTTTCCAAAACAGATTTTTTTTTACTATTCTGTCAGTGCAGGTACTTGCGTGTCTGTGCGTTGCGTTTCGGATCTGTCAGTCAGCGCGAGTCTTGTTGATCTTAATAACTTTTTAACATAAATCAGTCCCGAACTTTATCTCTGTTAATAACTATTTAAACATCAAGCAAGTCCTGCATTTTATTTTCAAATTCCTGCATGTTTTTAAACCGAAACCAAGATGTCTGACATGACACGCATCTTAGTATTAATCATTTCACTCTCAGAAAACGTATTAGATGTTTAATTAATAGAGTACTTGAAAACATCCCACTCATTTAGACAGAATGGGTCATATATGTAATGTGCTGAAAGACACAATAAACGCTTAAAGCGCTCTCAAATTCAACGCACATAGGCACAAGCTGTATGAGGCTTTGAAAATGAGAAGTTTGTTTTCCATGGCTATTATTAATGAGAATCAAGTTATTTGTCTTTTTGATAAAAAAAATATGTAATATTATTTTTAATAAATATTTACAGTTATTTAAGTTATAATTATAATAAAAGCAAAAATTCATTTAAAATTGTAAAACAAATTTAATGCTACCTTTACTTACAAATTCAGAAAATATTTTTACAGTGAATAAATAAAACGACATGAAGGAAGTTAATTCCAAAATGTAATTATTGCACATGGTTAAGCTGCTAGTTTTAGCAGCTACCAGTGACAATTAAAAACCACCCACCCCCAGGTCTGCCAATTCTTTGCCAACCCCCAATGCTATTTAAACAAAGGAACTGCAAGATAGTCAAAAGAAAACCGGTTTTTCAAGTTTTCACCAGCGTGTGACGTTTTATTTCCCACCCTTGCAGTTCCTTTGTTTAAATGCAAATCTAGGCCTACTACATGCGCTGTAAGTTATTTTAAATGAATGTTTATAACTTATAAAATTAAGTGGATATCGGGTAACGTAATTTGACATATGTTGATATAAATTGGGCTCTCAAGTCCCACGCATTTGCCATGAGACACACGCATTTCTGTGAGTTCACGGTCACACGCCAAACCGTGTAAGCTATTTCTCACGCTGAGAAGTAAAATAGAACTTTTCCTAATAAAGGAGGTGCTGGTATACACAGAGCATTCCTGTCGAGTTTAGCAGTACGGTTCTTAGGTGTGGTCAACTTTACGCAGCGCCGCAAGAGCCGACAAGCAGATGACATCAGAGTACCGCGAGAAATAAGGCTCTACACAGATATATATTTTTTTTAATGAAACATATTCAGTGGTTTCAGTGCCTCATGGTGGGGTTGAACCGCTGGTTCAGTTTACCCCATCTGGTTCACTTTGCCCCACAGCCACCATTTTGGGAAAACTGCCTTTAGTAATTCAGGCTAATCTTTAGCTAAATCATTCACATGGTTTTATACAGTACATTAGCCTATCACCAATATTTATGGTATAAATAATTAGACCTGAATAAATCTACTTTGACATAACAACCTGGTATGTAAACATTTTACTTTGATAGGATTTTTTGTAAAAAAAAATCACTTTAATCATAACTCTTTAATTTTTCCTTCTCTTTAACATAGCCAAACAGAAATTATGGTTGCTACCTGTATTTGTGGTCACACGGCTAAAAATCTGGTTGCCTAGATAAAGGGGGTGGGTTAACTTACTCACTGGCTTATTTTGACCCACTCTCCCCTACTTGGTTTGAGAAACGGCCATTGTTTACAGAAGCCGGAGTGCGAGCTACAAACTACAGAGCGAGTGCGCGGGTGCACAATGGTGAAAGAGCAACACACGATGTAAATAACTAAACCAGTGTTCGCAGTACAGACACTTTATATTTTAGCGTACTGCGAACCTTCACTTTCTTTTGCATGCCACCACTTCTCATGTTGCTGGTACTCTGCTGTAAAGAGTCAAAGGCCGTTTCTATGTGGCGCTGCGCAGACAGTTCGCCACCGAAGACATCAAAGTACCGCGAGAGCAAGTCGAAATGTTACAAATGGTCCGACTTTACCTTTGCTCTCGCAGTACTCTGATGTCATAAGCCGACCAGTCAGCGCCGCACCATTTAAAGCCGAACACACAAAGCGTCAAGGTCTGGGCCCGGTTTCCCAAAAGCATCGTAAGGCTAAGTAGATCGTAAAAACGATTGTACGAATCATCTTAGAATTACGGACCATTTCGCAAAAGCTTCATAACATATTTGGTAAATTTTGGTAAAAGTTGGTACTAGCAAATTGATAAATGGTTCCTACCAATTTGCTTCTATAATTAATCTACAGTAAAAATAATTGTTTTGAAGTGAAATGGCATCTGATTAAGGAAACCAAATAAATATGTACGGTACAATGCAATAATCCCTAATAATAAAAAACATAGATAATAAAAACAAATAATAATAATAATCTAAACTATTTCATAAAATGCACAAGGCATTTCGCAGTGGGAGAAGTCCTAACTAAATACGGAAAAGAATATTTCATTAGGCACAAATTTTTAAAACATTTAAATAATTTTAAACCAATAATTGTTTAATGACTAAACTTTATAATATTTACTCATTAAACAATAATGGAAAATATTATAAAAAAAACATTAGTGCACATCGGCTGAAGATCATGAGCCTAAACAAGCTCCTGCTACAAATTCGAGTCATTCTATAGGTGACATTTAAGCACTTGACAAACGGATAGCGACTCGTAAGTAGCACTTAAAACTCAGCTGCGAGCGATCGTTTAACGTGCATCTTTGGGAAACGCACGTACATGAACAACGAATGTTCGTTAAGTAGCTCGTAGAAACCGCTCTTAAGTGCTAAGTTCAATCGTTATCGGGAAACCCAGCTCTGGAGGAAAAGAATATGCCCGGAACCCACGCACGCAGATACCCTCAGAAAACGGCAGATTCATTAACCTTCACCCACGTGTGCATGTTTGTAAGTAGTAGAAGCCAGCGTGATGTTTGCTGTGACAGTTTTTAATAAAAATATAAAAAAATCAATTGATATTTGACGTCTATTAACAATAATATATTTATATACAAAATAAAGTTATATGGTCATGACTTGCACATTGTGTGTTGCTTTAGTTTACTATAAAGTGCTCCTTTGGTTTGGTGTATTTTGAGTGTGGCAGTCATTCTATTAGCCCCAATCAATCACAAATCATCGCTTCTCCTATTTCTTAGTAGGTGAACTGAAACTAATCTGCTGTCATCTGCAGTTATATTTACAGAGACCAGTATTCATTAGATTTTAAGAAGTTTTTTGCCACTTTTAAAACTGTAAAACGAAATAAAAAAGATATCATGATCAAGGCCGTAGCCAGGATTTTTCAAATACCGAGGACAATCCCCCAATTTTTTTTATTATTTATATTTTTTCCATATTACAGAATAATAATAAACATGTCCAAACTATGACATAGCACAATTGTAACTGTGTCTGTGAGAATTTTTTTTTGGTGACTAAAAGCATCCAAAATAAATCAATGGTTACATTTCATCATCTGAAGTGTAAGTCACCCTTTGCCTAGAAACTGCAAAACTGTGTCATTTTTTCAAGAAGCTTCTTAAATTTTCAATTTAGGGTGAATTTTTAAGAGTATAGAAAGAGTTTATATGGGCTCTTATTGGCTGCTTTTTCTTCAATATTCAGTGTAAGTCATCTATTTCAAAAATACATCTTTTGTTTTCTAATAAAAAAAAATTAATCAGTTTGGCCTTCAGATTAAATTATCATAGTTAACATTTTAGTCAAGTGACCTTAAACTTTTGAACAGTAGTGTAGATTTGAATCTCATTGGTACCTGTATTGCATTTCATATTGTAGGCTATTTGCTGCATAACCATTAACTCTCCCCTTCCCTCCTGCTCTTTGTCTGCTCATCTTTTGCTGGCTTTCCAAATGATAGTTTGTTGCACCCTTTTCATTTTCATTTGCTTTATTAGATTAGAATTACAGACGTGGAGAGACTCTTTCTTACTCAGCATAAGTTGCACGTTAAACATTCTTGCCTTTCTTGCATACTATTCTGGTATAAATGTAGTGCTTATCATACTTTGTGTTTGCGACTGCTACCTTCGAGTTTGTTGTACTTGTCATCATTCTGTCGTTGCGGGTGTTGGCTCGGGCGGACTCCACGTGAGGACCGGGCTGCCTGTGAGTGTCTAGCAGAAGCACCCACTGCTCGTTGAGTGGAAACAATGATACATGCTCTCGCGTCAGTCTCCAACCACGACAGAAAAGATCGCTAGATTTGTCCTTTTTTGCTTTTTTTAAGTCGCTAAAGGGGTTTAAAAATTGCTAAATCTAGGGACAAAGTTATCATCAAGTTGGCAACACGGCACTCGGACTGTGCATACTGTGTATGCACTAAGCCTGCTTCTGGTTGGCTAACGATGGAAATTCAGCCAGTCATCGTTGGATATGTGGTTGTCCCACCCCCTCTAACATACACAGGCCAATCACATCAGTTGAAGAGAAAAACATTGCCCGTCTGACAGCCTACTCGCTTCACTGAGATTAACGCGCAGCATTTTAATGTGAGTAATAGCAGAAATTTATTTGATTACTCGTTACTTTAAAAAATAACACTGTTAGTAACGAAGTTTATATCACTGCACGTGATGTCCGTATATGCAAGGATAATTGTGTCGTCGGCTTTTTTCACATCAAAATGAAACGAAACTTCAAGAAAAACTACCGAGGACATGACCTCGGTGTCCTCAATGGTAGCTACGGCCATGCATATGATATACCGAATGAGCATGTAAACATGTGTTTTCTTGTTCGCTCCACGGGTTTAAACGCCGTTTTTTTCTAAAGAATAATGTTAAAACTTTATTGGTGTAGGTTGAGAATAATTTATATTGCAGAATAATTTATATTGCTTTTTAGCGCAATATAATCATATTGTTATTCTTAATATAGGAGAATACTAATATTTTTTTACAACACTTTTAACTTTGCTTTGCTTTGCTTCTGACAACAAGTTTCTGTAATAAATCAGTAAATCAATCACAAAATGTGTTGACAGTGCCGAATAAAATGCTTGTCAATTCAAACAAAGCTAAAAGGTGTATAAAACCGCTTGAATTAACAATATCTGAACTGTGCTCTTTTGCATACCTCTACTTTTCTCATGTCTTTCTTTATACCACCTTTATCTCTTTAAAATATTGCTACGTTTAGAAATAATTTGTTTGCATTTTTCTGTATACTGCACACTTTATTTGCATCAACTATACCCATAATAACATTTTCTACGTTTTTCTTTCAATAAAGATAAACATATTTATTATTGTCTTAACTTAAAAGTTTGTTTTTTTAATTTATAAATTAGATTATATATAAATAAGTTTTGAAAAGTGTTAAATGCGAATGTCTGAGATAAGATATCTGGAAGGAGACGCGGCGTGTTTGTCTATATAGCCACATGTTATTAAATTTATTATTTTACTCACACATTTCACAAAGTACAAATTGTAGGTGTAAATATTCATAAACTCAACACTTCGGGGGTGTTTTTTTACGTAAAAGGCGCAGTTTCTTAGAAATGTCTGTTCTAATTTAGTCATTTATATTTGACCAACTAAAAAATACATAAGTGACATTAAGAGATTTTATAAAGTTACTTTAATCCATTATTTTAGTGATATTTACAAAGCCCCTGGATATTTTTACAGATATGAATTACGGCTGAAAGGATTTTTAAAAAATCACAACACTGCCTAAATGTGCAAAAAAGGTATTATTAAAGGTATTATAAATATAAATATGTAAAACTAAATAAAGATATCATATGCCAACTGTACAGTATGCATAGGCCTATGTTTTCTTGTTTGCTCTGCGTGGGTTTAAACACTGTTTTTCTAAAGAATAATTTTTAAACTTTATTGGTGGTGGTTGAGAAGAATTCCTCTTTCCATATGTAAAGCATTTTAGCGCAATATACATGTGTCATATTATTGTTCTTAATATATAAGAATACTAATATATTTTTACAACATTTTGTAACTTTAAAACATGTATTTTTTTATACCACATTAATCTCTTTAAAATATTGATACTTTTAGAAAAACTGACATAATTATAAATATTATGAACAAACAATGAAACTGTGTCAAAATTCGACAACACAAATAATTAAGATATTCATTGTAAATAGAGTTAAGTGTATTAGGCTAAATTCTCTGTTGCACTCAGTATAAATGCATTGCACACACAGTCATCTTATTAGTTGTATGTGCTGTTATGCTGGCAAGAAGGGGTTGACGTCACTTTGCTGTTTTAATAGCAATGTTAAATATTCAGCAATAACTTCTGGAAAAAACCGCAATGACAACGCATATACAAATTGAGTTTTTATGCGCCACCTGGTGGATTTTCTGTGAAGCGAAACACATTAAGGGAAAAGGGAAAGTAGCCCCCCCGAAAACACTTGCAGAATTCTGCGGGACTCCGCGAGACGATTTGGCGAATGCCGCGGGAGAAAACGCGCATTTTTAAAGGCCACATCTGTAGTGAAACAAAGACAAAGCAGCCAATAAGACTGAAATCATGACAGGACTCCCCTCCACGACCGCCACTGGGCGGTCAATGAGGAGGCTCACCCCGTCGCAGGCAGAGATCCTCTATCAGCCCAGGGTCCAGAATGTCCCGGCCGGTACCCAACACCTCTCCTCCTGACCATAGCCCTCCCAGTCTACAAGATATTGAAATCCCCTACCCTGGCGACGCACATCCAGTAAAGACTTAACTGTATATACGGGAGCACCATCTACAAGCTGAGGGGTGGGGGCAGAGGGAACAGGATTAAGGTGGGAAGAAACAGGTTTAAGTTTGGAGACATGAAACACAGGGTGAACCCGACCGAGTGCTGGGGCAATCTGAGCCTGACCGTCACGGGATTAATAACCTTAACTATGCTGTATGGCCCAAGGAATCGTGGAGCCAGCTTGTGAGAAGGCTCACGGAGAGGTAAATCCTTGGACGAAAGCCATACTTTCTGCCTACAGATAAAACGGGGCGCGGTTCTACAGTGACGGTCGGCCGCGGCTTTGGTTCGTCTGGAAACCTGCCGTAATGTAAATCTAGCTTTTCTCCAGGTGCGTTTGCAACGACGAACGAAAGCTAGCGCAGACGGAACCACCGCATCAGGCTCTTGGGACGGGAATAAAGGAGGCTGAAACCCCATGGACGCCTCAAAAGGGGACATGTTGAGAGAAGAAACAGGGAGAGAATTATGGGCGTATTCAACCCAGGGTAACTGTTGGCACCAGGAGCTCGGATATTGTGATGTCAGACAGCGGAGAGCTCTACCTAAATCTTGGTTAGCCCGTTCACATTGCCCGTTGCCCTTATTACGGGCACAAACCTGACAGGCTAACACAAACTGTCTGACATCGGGACCCATAGAGGGCCACCAGAAACGCTGACGCTCGGAGCGAAGCGAATCCGGAACCCACAAACGACCCGCTGGGCACCCCTCTGGCACTTCCCCTTCCCGGCCGGCCCGTCTCACCCGTTGTTCTATTCCCCAGCGCAGGGCACCCACCACCCGCCCCTCCGGGAGGATGGTTTCGTCCCCAGCAGAACCGGGACTTTCGAACACACAAGAGAGAGCATCGGGCTTAGTATTCTTAGAACCGGGCCGTTACGAGAGGGTGAAGTTAAATCTGTCAAAGAAGAGTGCCCAACGAGCCTGACGAGAACATAACCTCCTGGCTGAACGGATGTATTCGAGATTTTTATGATCCGTCCAGACCAGGAAGGGCTCCGAGGTCCCCTCTAACCAGTGACGCCACTCACCCAAAGCCAGTCTGACCCCCTGCAGCTCCCGATTACCTATGTCATAATTTCGCTCTGCTGGGTTTAACCGATGGGAGAAAAAGGCACAGGGATGCACCTTGCCATCCTTAGCAGACCGCTGAGACAAAACGGCGCCTACCCCGACATCCAAAGCATCCACCTCCACAATAAATTGAGCAGCCGGATCTGGAATAGAGAGAACAGGAGCAGAGATAAACCGGAACTTTAAATTATCAAAGGCCTCCTGAGCACTAAAATTCCAGACAAACCTCTCCTTAGTGGAAGTGAGAGCAGTAAGAGGCTGAGCAACCTGACCATAATTTCTGATAAATCGCCGGTAAAAATTGCCGCAACCCAGAAATCTTAATAAATCCTTGCGGGACTCGGGGACTGGCCATTCGGCAACCGCTTTGATCTTGGCTGGGTCGGAACGAATCTCACCTTGGGCAACAACAAAACCCAAGAACGAAACTGACTTACGATGGAATTCGCACTTCTCCGCCTTGACATAAAGCTTATTCTCTAACAACCGGCGTAAGACTCGGTGGACATGCTGAGTGTGTTCTTGCATAGAGGGAGAAAAGATGAGAATATCATCTGTACAAAAAGACAAATTTGTTAATCATGTCTCTCAGCACATCATTGACCAGAGTTTGGAAGACAGAGGGAGCGTTACAAAGCCCGAACGGCAAAACGCAGTACTCAAAGTGTTCAGTATGGGTGTTAAATGCTGTCTTCCACTCATCTCCCTCTCTTATACGCACAAGGTGATAGGCATTGTGTAAATCTAGCTTAGTAAAGACCTGCGCCCCCTGCAAGAGCTCAAACGCAGTAGACATTAAAGGAAGGGGGTACCTATTCTTAACAGTAATGTCATTGAAACCCCTTTAATCAATACAAGGAAGCAGGGAGCCGTCTTTCTTTTAAACAAAGAAAAACCCCGCCCCTGCGGGCGAGGTGGAGGGACGGATGAGACCGGCACGCAGGGCATCATTAATATACTGGTCCATAGCCTCTCTTTCAGGACCCGATAAAGAATAAAGTCTACCTTTAGGCGGAGAAGTGCCGGGGAGGAGATCAATAGCACAATCATATGGCCGGTGAGGAGGAAGGGAGGTGGCCCGGGCTTTACTAAACACCTGAGCGATATCCGCATACTCCGCCGGGACCCCGGTCAAATCGACCGCCGGAACCTGAGGAAGAGAAAGAACAGAACCAGAAACAGCAGAACCAAGACAAGACACATGACAAGACTGGGACCAAGACAAAATAATACTATGCTGCCAATCAACGTGAGGATTGTGTTGCGCTAGCCATCCATGCCCTAAAATAATAGGAGATAGAGAAGCATGAAGGATATGCAACACAATCTCTTCACGATGATTACCAGACACAGAGAGACTCACAGGAGATGTGCAATGTGTAATCCGCGCCATCTGCTGCCCCTTAAGGGACCAGACATCCAAAGGGGATTGGAGAGGGACAACAGGGACACCCCAGGCGCGAACCAGAGCTTCATCAATGAAGTTGCCCTCCGCACCAGAGTCGAGAAGGGCGGTGGACGGATGATCACGCCCAGCGAAGGACAACATGACGGGGAGTTGGGTACTGGAACAGGGGAGGGTTTAGAAGAAGTGGCGCCCACCAGGACTCCCGGTCTCACTGGTGGGCAGCGGCTTTTAACGGGCAGGTCTTGGCGAAATGTCCGGGTTTCCCGCAATAGAGGCAGAGGGCATTCTGCAGCCGTCTATCTCTCTCTCTCTCTGTGACAGGCGCATACGCCCCAGTTGCCTAGGCTCCGACTCGACTGGTGGTGATGTCAAGGAAGAAGGAGGAGTGGAGGTCTCATCCATGAACACTCGCTGGCACAGAGAACGACGCTGACTGCGAAGCAACCTCCGGGCTTCGATCCGGAGAGCTAAGTCAATGATGGGATCAAGAGAGGGGGGAAGATCATGAACAGCGATTTCATCTTGGAGACCATCAGACAACCGTTCAACAAACTGCGCTTGGAGAGCCGCTTCGTTCCAGTGGCAGGCAGCTGCTAGGGTCTTAAACTCAATGGCGTACTCGGTGACTGAGTGTCTTCCCTGGACCAGATGTGCCAGCCAAGCCGCAGCGACGTCCCCGCGCACTGAGCAGTCGAAGAGCTTCTCCATCTCTTCGCGAAATTCATCAAAGGATCGGCAGCAAGGATCGCCGGCATCCCAAACGGCTGTAGCCCACTCACGAGCCTTGCCAATCAGCAGGGTAATCACATACGCAACCCGGGTGCGCTCAGATGCATAGTGACGTGGCTGGAGAGCAAAGACCAGGGGGCATTGCAACAAAAACGCTCGGCAGGAGGTGGGATTGCCATCATACGGTGGTGGGGCTGTGGCATGAGGCTCCGTCTCTTACTGCTGACTGGTTTGAGAGGTGTTCTGCCGAACCTGGTCAAGACGAGAGGAAAGGTCAGACATACATGTAGATAAATCCTCGACCTCTTGAGATGTGGTGGTGAGACGGGCCGAGTGTTGGCCCAACCATGAACCCTGCTGGGCGAGAGCAGATCGGAGGGCGTCAACCTCCGCGGGATCCATATTGGCAAGTTCGTCCTGTTAGGAAGACACAAGACAGGAATCCCAGCGCAGAGGTATTTATTCAGGATATGTATAATAGAAAACACTCTATGTCATCAGATAAATTGGCAAAACACTTGGTAGATCAGTAGTATGTATAGAAGATAAACTCTCAGTGTCCGTGTGTGTGATGAAGAGGTGAAGAGAAAACACTAGCGAGGCGGACCAACACGATCTCCTCTGGAAAGCTCACAATGTGGGAAACACAGCCGGGCTGTAGGACATCCACAAAACTCTGTAAACACAGAGACGAAATCCTGGCGGGCACGGAGAATCCTGGCGGGGCACAGAGAGAGAGAGATTAATAGGCAAAGTCTTCAGCTGACGAAGCGCTGGACAGCGCTCTGCTTCTGATCAGCACAAGCCGTGGGACAGCGCTCGGTGAAACCACAGATGTAGAGAGCGCAAACTCGACTGTTGCCACACCAGTCGGGGAAACCAGACAGCAGTGATGGTAATAATCCAGCAGAGAAGGGCGAAGACTGGGAAACTGATCCACGATAGAGTGACAACGGGGCGGGGAATCTAAAGGGGCAAAGGCAGCAGAGTTCAAGTTCAAGTTCCTTTATGTTATACCCTTAGGTAAATTAGGTTTCAGTGGCAAGTTCACAGTTCCTCACACAAACAAATAAAAAACAACAATAAAACAACACTAAAAGGACATCATAAGAACAGTAACATAAAATAACAATGTAAAATACATCAATAGATAGCAATTAAAAAATAAATAAATAACATAATAAACCCTTTTTACGCCTTTAAATTATTCATGTGGTTAATCACAGCTGGGACAAAGCTGTTCTTAAATCGTTTTGTTGTGCAATGTGGTACTCTATACCGTCGATTTGATGGGAGTAATCGAAATTCATTATACAGGGGGTGATGCCTATCTCCTGTAACTGAAACACCCATTCGCTGTACCTGCCTGGTATACAGTAAAGCAGGGGTAAGTAAAGGCTCCCCAATCAACTTACTAGCCCATTTCACAATTTGGTTCATCGAGTTGCGATTTTTTACTGATAGATTTCCATACCAGGACACCAACGTAAATGACAATACTGACTCAATGTAGGCACGATAAAACAAAATCAACAATGTTTTATCAATATGGAATTTACACAATTTCCTCAAAAAGAACATTTGTTGATGCCCTTTTTTACACACAGCTTCACAGTTTCCTTCAAAAGTTAACTTGGAATCAATAATTGTCCCCAGGTATTTATATGATTGCACACACTCCACAGCTTGACCCTTAATGGTTGTGACTTCATGCGTATTAACATTCCTTCTAAAATCAATAACCATATCCTTAGTCTTTAACACATTCAAATGAAGCTGAGACTCCTCACACCACTCTACAAAGTCTGTAATAAGTGGTCCATGACCCGTCTCACCATTCTTAAGCAGACTGACAATAACAGTGTCATCTGCATATTTTAAAATAACACAATTCTCCCAATTGCTTTGACACATATTTGTATAAAGAATAAACAGTAAGGGGGAGAGTACACAACCTTGTGGTGAACCGGTAGAGGATGTAACTTGTACAGAGAGACTATTTTTTATCCTTACTCTTTGTGTCCTGTTAGTTAAGAAATCTAAAATCCACCTCCTTAAGTTATTACTTAATTTAAATTGTTCTGCCAGCCTATTGACTAAAACATGTGGTTGTATTGTATTAAAGGCAGAAGAGAAATCAACAAATAACACTCTTGAATGAGTCCCTTTCCCCTCCAAATGTTTCATAAGTAAATGTATTAAAGTGACTGTTGCATCCTCCACACCTCTTTTAGATCTGTAAGCAAACTGCATTGGATCTATTAAGCACTCTGTTGTCCTTAATATTTCACATTTTACAAATCTTTCCAGAATTTTCATTAAGACCGATGTGAGAGCCACTGGTCTAAAATCATTTAAAATCTCGGGACAGCTCACTTTTGGTACAGGAACAATCATTGCATCCTTCCACACACTAGGAACATGCTGTACCCTCAAAGACATATTAAAAATATGATGAAAAACAGGACTCAATTCTTTGGCACAGAACTTAAGAACCCGCCCACATATATTATCAGACAGGCCCACAACTCTTGTTTACCTTAACAGAGAGAAAGGCCCTTTCCACATCTCTTTGATTGATACAAAAATGTTGGCTGTCTTCAAGATTGTGCCGTAGGTCCTGTATTTCCCCACTAAAAGCAAATGTATCAAAACGATTATAAAAACCATTTAGGGCATTTGCAAGTTCTAAATCAGAATTATACCCGCCCAAGGTAATCAGATTATCATGCTTTGAACTATTCTGCCCAATTATACTTTTCATACTAGACCAGGCCGAACCCAACTTATTAGCAGCCATTTGACTCTCAAGTCTCACCTTATAATTCTTCCTTGCCTGTAAAATTTCTATCTTTAACTCCCTTGTGGCTGCTTGTTTACTTAAATCAGTGGAATCACTTTGCTGGTACACTCGTCTCTTATTTTCTATTTTTGATCTAACAGATTTGTCCACCCATGGTTTGTTATTTGGGTAGATTTTAACCCTCTTACAGGGAATTATCATGTCTCTGCAAAACGCAACATAAGAACAGGTCACATCAGTCAGTTCATCCAAATCATCACCACAGTTTTCTCTAAATACATTCCAGTCTGTGCATTCATAACACTCTTGTAAGCAGAGTACAGATTCTTCAGTCCAGACTTTTACGTCCTTCACTTGTACTTTCTCTCTTCTTAAAATAGTCTTATATATGGGCAACAGAAACACACAACTGTGATCAGCCGAGCCCAATGGAGGTAGTAAAAGCGCTTTATAGGCATCCTTCACTGACCCATAACACATGTCTAGTGTTTTATTCCGTCTGGTAGGACAGGTGACGTACTGTTGATAATGTGAAAGCACTTTCTTCAGCGACACATGATTAAAATCACCCAATATAAAACTCGGTGCTTCTGGTGAAATGGACTGCAGTTTTTGCTCCACCTCAAAAATAGTATTGGCAGCGGCCACAGCATCTGCCTTTGGGTGGATATATACTACAGTTAAAAAGATTTGAGGGAACTCTCTAGGCAGATAGAAGGGGCGTAGTGACAGTGCTAAAAGTTCAACATCGGACGTACAAATCTGCTCCCGAACAGTCACAGCACTGCAATATCGTTCATTGACATATAGACAAACCCCACCACCTAGTTTTTTCCCCGTCACCTCAACCTTTCTGTCCAGCTGGAACGGTGTACCGAATCCATCAATGTGCAGATCCGCGTCTGAGTCCTGCTCATTGAGCCACGTCTCCGTAAAAGCCAACACGCCGCAGTTTTTAAAATCCTTCTGGCATCGGACATTCCCCTGAAGTTCCTCTATTTTGTTCCTCAGGGAACAAACATTTCCCAGGATCACAGAGGGCAACGGTAACCGGGTCAAACGCTGTTTCCTCAACCGCAGCTTAACGCCATCTCGTTTTCCTCGCTTCCTTCTCTTTCCCCACATCTTCCCCTGTTTTCCATGTGGCTGTCTCAAAATGATATCCGGAAGCTGTGGGAGAAAGTCCACCACCTGCGTAGCACTCACACTGTTAAACAGAAGCAGCTCCTCTCTCGAGTAACGTATCCAACCATGATCGGCGAGGTTATTGGCATCACAACCGCACCAAAACTTGAACAGAGTCCACAAGGCGATAAGGCAAAAAAGATCCATATTGTCCATACGCCTACTCAAACGTTAAAAACTACACTAATAACCAATTTAAAACAAAAATAAAACACATAAAAGCATAAAAGCACATAAAAAGACGACGTGAAGGACGAGGACACGAGGACGCCAAAACTTCCACTGCCGGTCGCTGCGTGCGCATGCGCCCAGAAGAGCACAGATATTTATCCAAAACTTACTAAACTTGACAAGACAAGAACTAGACAAAGCTAGCGGGCATGAACACACTAAGACGAACTTGCAAAGAACAAAGGAAACGAGGGGAATTTAAATCAAACAGGATTGGGCAACAATAAGGATCAGGTGTGGGACACCGGTGAGAAGAGTCAGAGATAATGAGATCACCAGGTGGAAGACGCGCACGTGTGGAGCTGTCAAAACAAAACACAACACATAGTGAAACAAAGACAAAGCAGCCAATAAGACCGAAATCATGACAATGTCAAGGTAGACTTTTATAGTTGAAATAATAGTGTGTTTGAAGATAAGGAAAAGTTCTCAGGACATGGTACCTCAGAACAGATCAAAGTCCACCTGCCTCCCTTAGTTTTTCCGAGCAAATTTATAGTTGATGGGTGGTAGGTTTAGCTGACCTTGTCTCTTTAAATGACTCGCTTTCTGATACTGAAACAAAACCCCTTTAATGGAGGAGTATAGTAGATCACAACATTTATTACTGTCATCACAAGATAGTATGCTAGACCAATCAAAATTATTTAGAGCTGCAGTTAAACCTTGTTCTTGGCTCTTTGGAATAAATCTTTGTGAGCTTTCTAGAGAAGAATATGGCATTGTGGTCAGACAAGCCAGTCAAGAAGTTGTATGTTTTTATCATTCTATTTTATTAGAGAACCCCAAGTTAATTAGAGTTTTAGAGCGATTTGTTATTCTAGTGGGATCACTGATTATTTGTGTTAGTCCAAAATTATCCCTCATTTCTTTCAGTTTCTTTCTATCACTTTTATTGTCCCAATTTACAGGTAAATCTCCCATAAGAATAACATAATTATTAAAGTCACAACAACTCAAAAGTGCCTTAAATTGATAATAAAAATCGACTTTTGCTGAAGGCATGTGATAAAGACATAAAACAGTAAATAAAATTTCTGCTAAGAGCAACATTTTAACTTCAACACATTCAATTAGGATTTCATTGGGCCAAATTATTTGTGTACATTTTAGAGATTCCTTCATATACAATAGCCGCTTTTGCACTATTGGGCATGTGCGAGCCAGGGCTTCAAACGGGCCTTACAGAGCCAATAGCCTCAGACCTCCAGCTGTGTAGCCAAAATCACGACGCGTTTGCATTGTCAAGCCAATAGCGCTGCAGCGCCTCAGAAAACCCTGCCCTTAATACGCCTACCTGGATGTAACGTCACACAACTCCGCCTGTTTTACCGTGAGTAAGTCACTTCAATCTGACAGGAGACGGGAGTGAGATCGCATCGTCATACAACAAACATAATGAAAATAACTGAGGTGGCTGTTTGCACGCTGAAAGCCAAGATAAGAAGATAGAGATGTTTGCTCCATCCACGGTGTTACTCTTGAAGTTTATGTTGGCTGCACACGAGCGATCTCACGACGAGACAATATCAGATCAATAAGCAATAGTAAACTTTATGAAGTAGGATAATTACAAATAAAGCGTTCATCTACCTAATGTGCCATTATACTATATACACAATATTTTAAAGAATATAACGAGTCCTAGTTTTACATTTATGTAAAATAATCTTATTTTAAAATATATGTATGCACGTGTGTCTAAATATGTAACGTTAAGTTTGTAATTATAGTTCTATGGCGATGTAAACGTACTTACACATTATAAGGGGTGTGATATCTTTAATCATGAAAACGTTAATGCATCACATGAAACACAAGGTAACTGTCTAATAGCTATTTCAATAATGTGTCAATCAATAAATACTTTTGTCTATAAAGAACTGCCTCGAATAGCTGAATAGGACTGAAAATCACTTTAATTGCATCTCAAAAATCAAAACGTTTGAGAAATCATTAGAAAATGTACTCGTTAAGAATCAACTTCTGAATATACACAAGTATTTAAAAAGCTATGTTACAGTGGTGAAGTTAATGATGGTTATATTTACCATTTTGTTGCATCTTACCATTTCTGTGTTTCAGATGTGATCCTTATTAAGCAATCATTTTCAATAAACTGACAAGCAGCCGTAGTATTAATAGCGCGATACTTTATTTACATTTATTCAACAGTTCTTTCTGGTTCTCGAATCTGATTGGCTAAGAGCTATGCGATATTGTGCTGATAACGGCACTGTAACCGCTTCACCTTTCGTATCATTCCGCCACCTAGTGAATGGAGGTCCTAAGCAGGCTCATCTCTGAATGGAAAAACACAGACGCCCTGTTTTTAAACACTCTCCGAGTGTCTCATTAGTTCACTAGCTCATAAATCAGTCTGTGAATCCCCAATCGGAAGTTAATATTCCTTCAAAGATCAGCGCTCTTGGATGTTACGTTAAAGTTAATGGGAGAAATGTCTTGTCACATCGTGTGGACGATTAACACTTGGAAAGAGGAATATAAACACTCGTTTTTTTCTGGAGCTATATTTCTTTTCAGAACACGAAAACACCGTGAAACTACAGGTAAGCACCGCAGCTTTTAAATGTGGACATTGATCATTTACTTTATCGTGACGTGACTATTAAAACATGTTATGAGATATCGCCACTGGTATATTTATAAGCAGCATGCAAAAACATCTCTCTGACACTTATAAAAAAACGTTTTATATAGTACTGACAAGAACAAAGTTTAATAATAATAATCGAGTGCTCGTATCACGTCAAGAATAAATGAGAAAGCAATAGTAACGTTATACAAGTATAGTTTTATTAACTTTTACCTCGCGCCAAAACAACACAAAAGACACTAAATATGAATAAAAAACAAGTAATAGTTTGATCATGACACCAAATACTGCTGATTTGATCTCATTTTGACGATCATAAACAAACAAGGCCAACATGAGAGCCAGGAAATCCCTGTCAGAGATGTAGCCCAGAGAGGGCGGTGGTCAGCGGGGCGAGTGAACACTGTCCGCTCATGCTTTGGTTCTCATTCGTACCGAATCTCACTAAGCAAACGTTCAAACAGGCGCTATCTTTACTAATCGACTGCAGATTTAAATATAATACATATACATTCTCGACTGAACTAATCTTAAAACTACACTTTGTGACCAAGAAACGGTAATATAAAGTAACGGCTTTTCCATCCATTGAGTTGTTATGAGCTTCAAAGCAGCCGAAAGTTTTACCTGACATTCTGTCCGTCTTCAAATCCGTGGCGGAAGAAGTAGTTCTCAAACAAAGAGGCTTTTAAAATAACTGTAAAACTTGTTTTCTAGTTTTCGTTTTTCAAACGTGTGCTGTCGAACTGTTGTATAAAAGCAATATCGCTCTCGGAGTCATGTGATATAGCTCTCCTACTCGAGCGATATTGCTTAAATGAAGTTTATATCAGTGCACAAACAGGTGTATTTAAAGACATCTCCTCCGGACGGATTTCAACATCCATGGCTCCTGTCGTCTCATCATCTTCGTTTCATCTCCTGCTCTTGCATTTGTTGCTGTGTCATCTCTCATATACAAAATAAAAACTCCTGGATGACAAACTGAAAGCTTTATGTTGGCTTTTTTTAGTAAAACGGACACAAAAGAATAAAGCACCACATGTGATGTTTTGTATAAAGGGTTTGTAAATACACATACAGTATACAGACATAAAAAGTTTGCTACATTCATATAAGAGTTAAATTAATCTCCAAAATACCAGAAAGCATGACTAATATAATAAAACCATGGTTACTTTTTCTAAGGGCTGACTAAAAAATTCAACAGAGATGACAATATAACAAAAAAAAACACAATAAACACCCATGTAAGACACTTATCGTTATTTGTATTGTATTTTAAGTGTTATGCAAACGTTATGTAGCATGTTAACTCACCGACTGTAGATACCATCGTGACTCAAGTGATCGCTTCTTTAATACAAGGACGATGAAATGATGATCCAACACACATCTTTAATTTCTCAGCACTGTTGCACTTTAAACACTTTGTTCTGTGCCCAAAACTTTATAAACTTCTCCCGAACCGGTAGCGGTGTGCGCCGGATCCTTAGCGTGGCGAGTTCGGCGTTGTAACGCGTCTTTGTTTTTTACATATGCAGATCATTTTCTACAGTCCGAAGTACAAACATAGCAGGCATCTTCCATTAAACAGTAAATTACTGGTGATCCCGATTATTTTTAAAGTTTTAAATCTGCAGACAGATGGATGCGCATCTTGCCAGAGACTCAGATAAACTCCCCCTTTGACCTTTACCACTCCCCTAGCCCCGAGAAGCCGGCTCTGGCCCAAGGTATTCGGCGGGCCAGAAAAGCCGGGCCTTAAGCCCCAACGAAGCACCAGTGAAGCATGATCATGCCCCGGAAGTGACAATGCAAACGTGACAGGCCTCAGCAGGCACTGGCACGCCCGCTTGAAGTCCGATAGTGCAAACATGGCTAATAATACCCCTTCCCCCTTTCCTTGGTGTCTATCCTTTCTAAACACATTGTAGCCTTGTAATCATACCCCTGCTTGTGGTGAAGAGGGTTTAAGCCAAGTTTCTAAAAAATCCCATGAAATCTACATTTGAATTTAAAAGAAGATGCTCCAATTGATCCCTCTTAGAGGCCATACTGCGTATGTCACAATGAAAGTCTGGGAGTCAATAGCAAGTTCACAAATGTATTGAGAAAACAGAGAGGGGTAATGCAGAGCAAAAAGTCAGTTCAGAGGAGAGCCACACAACGACAACCACCACTGACTCACCCTGGATGGTAATCCAGCTGAAGGTATGACTCACACACGCCCGAAGGAGAGAGTGAGCCAGAACCTGAGGACTGATAATCCACACTGATCTTGACCGGAGAGAAACCCACACACAGCCGATGACAGACAGCGCGATCACCCCCACGAGACAGAGGGTATGACGCACACTCGACTGAAGGTGGGTGAGACAAACTGGGAGATGTATAATCCACTCTGGTCATGGACCGGGGAGAACTCCACTCACGGATGAAGATGGATGAGATGTTGAAGATAGCCGCTGAAACCCGGAAACAACTGGTGTACCGCCTAAAGACGAAGCGAACCAGCTGTACCGGGAAACAGGCAGAGTTCAATGGAGGTCAAGTTCATATAATCCACAGGCGTGTGAACTCCGGACAGAGATAAGCCTCCGGATGCCGAAAACCAGACCTGAAATCAGAGATGAGAGAGAAGACACAGACACTCCGACAGGGCAAGGCAAGGCAAGACAAGGCAGCAGGACTGTGACTGAAAACAATGAGCGCGCGACGAGAGACAGGACGGCGTGCTATTTAAAGGGAAACATTAATGAGACACCACTGGTGAACAATTACCGAAACGTGCAGGCGGGGCTAGTGAACACACGAGGAACCGTCACCAACAGATAAAAAAACAAACACATACCCACACACAACCACCAATCACCCAGGAGTCATGACAGCGTATGTCTAAATGGCCACCTAGGAGGACGTTGTTTTTACACTGTGGATCCCATATACTCCTGGCTTGATTGAGTCTGGAATAACTTACACAATCTATGTTTTATTTTTTAATTCAGGGTATTGTGTACGCATGGGTGTGATGGATTGTGGTGACATACTAGGCGTAGTTGTAATAGGGTCCTGCAGTAGTGGTGTTAGCCCAGGGAGCTGCTGTAGCCTTAGGTAGCAGAGGTGGTTTTAGCCCTCGGAACAGCTGTACAGTAACTGTAGCGCAGGACTTAAAACGTCATGAAACATCTGTTAATTTTAACATCTGGAGAAAACTAGTTAATTTTTAGCTTTTTGTGATATTTTTGTCCTCCGGGAATGGCTGAAACGATTAATAGAGTTACTCGATTAACTCGATTAAAAAAATTCCTAGAGGCAAAAACTCTGTCTCAAAGCCTCGTTAAATTCCTATGACGGGCACTATACGCTCAGGGATCTGATTCACACGGACCGTTGTTCAATGTTCAAGAAGCACACCATAGCACGTGATACATTTTGAATTTAGTTGGTGCGATGGCAGAGAGCAAAGATGTCCATAAACGGCAAATAATGTTTAAAGTTTGCGATCATTACATTCTTATCATTACATTACATTCACCATATGAACCGAACATCCACTGCTGTTTCACCAAGCATCGCTGAAACAAGGTAACATAGCCTAAGCCCATTAATGATAGTTGATTTTAATCCCATACTGTATTTGCGATGTCATGATGCAGTTTGACTAGATATGATGTTTAGCTTTGATGTTTTTAAGTAGTAAACGTATTCACGTTCAATTGCAAGAGAGTATAGCCTAAAAAGAACCCCTTCCCCTAAATGTTATTGGATCAGCAGTTGAACACAGATTCACTCGTATTACTGGACCATACATAATCAGATGTTGCTGGATCATTAAGGTGGCAGACTAATGTCTATTAGAACTCCTGACCTGGATGGCATCGTCACGTGATGTGTATGACACTGTCTGGAAACTGGATCCCTGCTCCCGAGCCAACAGGCCAGTTCACCAAAACACACACACAAAAAAACACCATCTCATTGCTACGGTTAGTTTATTAAGACAACCTGTCTTCTGCTTGCAAACCCTTTAAATTAGTGTACTGTACTGTACACCCCAAAGCATTTAAATGTGGCTGCAAATGCAGACCGCTTGCTTGGCAGTGTAATGGTTGCTATGATACAGAATGTTCGCTTATGTAAGCTGATACTATTATATGCTTTCTCGGATAATCAACAATTGTTTTAGCCAACAAATAATTATATTATGTTAGTACAGCGATCTCTTCTGGTACAGAAATGGACACTCATAGACAGAACATTAAACTTTGCATTGATTTTCAGTCGTTGTGCACAGACATAAGTTTGTTCAAGTAGGATGTGCTGATACACTCTAAATTCTGCTGGGTTATTTTTATCCCAATGCTGGGAAATATTGGACAGAACACATGTTGGGTTATAAATAAACCTATGCTGGGTTGTTTCAACTCATGGTTGGGTTAACAACAACCCAGCATAGGTTTATTTTATTACCAAACATGTAGGTTATATTTATATTTGTATTTTATATTTACCCAGCATAAATAACTCAACAGAATTTAGAGTGTTGGGTTAGTGTGGTATTTGTCCCACCCTTCCTTCACTTTGATTGGCAGGACTAAATAAAAACAAACCTTATTTTTTTCCCTCTTATTCTCCTCTTATTTTCAACGTGTCCAGATTTGGCAAGGTGTATGTACACTTTGACCACCACTACCAATGATATTACGCTAAAGACTAAAACTAAAAAAAAACTAAAAGTAATGATTTTAAAATTAGAAACGAAAAATCAAAAACTATTTATGAACCACCAAGAAGAACTAAAACTAAACTGAAATAAAATAACACATTACAAACTAAATAAAAATAAAAACTAATATTTTTTTAAAAACTATAATAACCCTTGAAAACCAAAACAAATTATGCATAATGGAAATTATGTGGCTGTAAAATGATCCAGCATTTGGCTTTTATTAAAAAAAAAACAGAGGTATTGATTTCAACCTTTGGCTCCAAAACTTAGTCCCATTTAGTGTTTATACTGTAAGTGCCGGTGCCAACAATTAAGCAATTTAATTTATTAATATGCACAACAGGTTTCATGCTGTAATCTAGCCCAGGGTTATTATAGTTTTTTTTTAAATATTAGTCTTGGACACTTCCGGGTTTAAACTCCATATCGTGTCAATAAAACAGGCTGTGACACGGCAAAGTACTGTAGTACGTCACGGCACATCAATGTCTCATTATTATTTATGAGATAGCATGTTCTTATCCAATGCAAAATTATTTCTGTAATAATGCTATTATTAGTAAATCTTAATATTTGTTAAACTAGCTAATTATATCAGGTGCCCCGCCCAGTCCTTGCCATTTTTCTCACAGCGTCCACACCCATTTAAGTTGCATTTTTCAAAATGATAGTGAAGTAGACTGGAGCTGAAATAGCAGGGTTTCATGATTAAAACAGGTAGCAGAGGTGGTATTAGCCCAGAGAGCTCCTGTAGCCCATGTACCAGAGATGGTGTTAGCCCTGTGAACAGCTGTAGCTGTATCACAGGGCTTAAAACAGGTCCAGGGTTTTGCTCAACATCACCAGCCAGAAGTATTAACATCAAAAGATTCACAACCCCAAGGAATGATCTTGATGCTGTTTGATCAAATTTACCTGGGGGCAGCCTAGCATGTCCACAATCCAAGATTCTTGCATACAAAAGATGTTGGCTCCACTTTGCTGGGTAGAAACTTAAAGTTATCCATTTTCATATCTATTTTCCTTGGACATGTTAAACTCAAGAGGAGGTAGAAGGACATGAGAAGACCAGACATGCATGGTAAAATCCCAGGGGATTTGATATACTTTTGTAGCAAACACACAGGACCTGGCAAACATTGGGCCTGCACCATGGCGGCCATCTTGAATCCCTTCATAAAGTGTTAATAATCTATCAAATAATTTTAAATACCTTAACAAAATGTAACAGACACATCAAAAGATTGTACATAACTTTATGTATGTGCACAATATAAAAAAACTGACTGAACTTGTTCTTTCTCACACACAGGATTCTGAAATTTTCTAAAAAAAGAAAAAAAAATGTTATGACTTTTTCCAGCAATATAGACCCACCGTTGAATGGTTTAACCCATTATTGTACTGTTTTCATTTAGTTTTAGTAGTTCTGGGCAAAGATTAATTGCGATTAATCACATACTGTTAGGAACCACGTAACAAAGAAATCCCAGTGCAGAGGGTTTTATTGATGTACACAGTCAGTAGGTATGTATAAGAGAACAACACTCAATGTCTTCATGTAATAAATGTAAATGTAAATGTATATGTATGTGTATGGAAAAACACTCAATGTCTTCATGTAACAAAGTCATATATATGTGAGGCAAAACTCAAAGTGGGAAACACAGCTGTACTGTAGACATCCACTAAATCCAATGAAACACGATGTAATCCTCGCAGGGTATAGAGAGAGCTTCCTGACGGGACACAGAGAGAGAGAGGCGGTCAGAGATTTCAGCAGAATCCGTGCTGGACAGCGCACTGTAGCAGTCCGAAATATACGCAGAATTACGCTCCCGAGAGCGCACTGCGACTGGACAGCACAAGGTGTAGACAGGCGCTCGGAGAATCCACAGACAGCGTGATCACTGAGGTTAGACGGTAGACACACCAATCGGGAGAGACTGACAGCGGGACGGAGAATCTGAAGAAACAAGGCAGCAGAGAGCACGGAGAATAATCGAAATAACAAGAAACAGATCATTGACATGACAGGACTAGAACTAGACGAGCTAGCGGGCAGATACATACAAAGACGAACTTGCAAAGAACAAAGGAAACGAGGGGAATTTAAATCGGATTGGACAATAATAAGAATCAGGTGCGGGACGCAGGTGAGAGAAGTCAGAGGTAATGAGATCACCAGGTGGAAGACGCGCACGTGTGGAGCTGTCAAAACAAAAACACAACACATAGTGAAACAAAGACAAAGCAGCCAATAAGACCGAAATCATAACAGGACTCCCCCCCCACGAACGCCACCTGGCGGTCCATGAGGAGGCTCACCCCGTCGCCGGCGGAGATCCTCTATCAGCCCAGGGTCCAGAATGTCCCGGGCCGGTACCCAACACCTCTCCTCCGGACCATATCCTTCCCAGTCTACGAGATATTGAAATCCCCTACCCCGGCGACGCACATCCAGTAAAGACTTAACTGAATACACAGGGGCACCATCAATAAGCTGAGGGGTGGGAGGGGTGGGGGCAGAGGGAACAGGATTAAGATGGGAAAAATACACAGGCTTCAGTTTAGACACATGAAAAACTGGGTGAACCCGACCGAGTGCAGGGGGCAATCTGAGCCTGACCGTCACGGGATTAATAACCTTAACAATGCTGTATGGCCCAAGGAATCGTGGAGCCAGCTTGCGAGAAGGCTCACGGAGAGGTAAATCCTTGGACGAAAGCCATACTTTCTGCCCACAGATAAAACGGGGCGCGGTTCTACGATGACGATCGGCCGCGGCTTTGGTTCGTCTGGAAACTTGACGTAATGTAAATCTAGCCTTTCTCCAGGTGCGTTTGCAACGACGGACAAAAGCTAGTGCAGACGGAACCACCGCATCAGGTTCTTGTGACGGGAATAAAGGGGGCTGAAACCCCATGGACGCCTCAAAAGGGGACATGTTGAGAGACGAAACAGGGAGAGAATTGTGGGCGTATTCAACCCAGGGTAACTGTTGGCACCAGGAGCTCGGATATTGCGATGTCAGACAGCGGAGAGCTCTACCTAAATCTTGGTTAGCCCGTTCACATTGCCCGTTGGTCTGAGGATGATACCCTGAAGACAAGCTAGCTGTGGAACCTATTTGTCTACAAAATTCCTGCCAGAAACGAGAAATAAACTGAGGACCCCTATCTGAAACAACGTCAGTGGGCAGACCATGTAAGCGAAAGACGTGTTCGATCATTACCTGGGCAGTTTCCTTGGCAGTGGGTAATTTGGGCAAAGGGACAAAATGAACCGCCTTGGAGAAGCGGTCCACAATGGTCAAAACAACCGTTTTTCCCTTAGAACTAGGCAAATTGGTTACAAAATCAATGGCGATATGTGACCAAGGACGAGAGGGGATGGGTAACGGTTTAAGCAGACCAATAGGGGCTTGATGAGAGGCCTTATTGCGGGCACAAACCTGACAGGCTAACACAAACTGTCTGACATCGGGACCCATAGAGGGCCACCAGAAACGCTGACGTACGGTAGCCAACGTTCTCCGAACCCCCGGATGGCAAACAAACTTGGACTCGTGACCCCACCGGATGACCTCGGAGCGAAGCGCATTAGGCACCCACAATCGACCGGTTGGGCACCCCTCTGGCACTTCCCCCTCCCGGCCGGCCCGTCTCACCCGTTGTTCTATTCCCCAGCGCAGGGCACCCACCACCTGCCCCTCAGGGAGGATGGTTTCGTCCCCAGCAGAACCAGGACTTTCGAACAAACGAGAGAGAGCATCGGGCTTGGTATTCTTTGAACGGGGCCGGTACGAGAGGGTGAAGTTAAATCTGTCAAAGAAGAGTGCCCAACGAGCCTGGCGAGAAGATAACCTCCTGGCTGAACGGATGTATTCGAGATTTTTATGATCCGTCCAGACCAGGAAGGGCTCCGAGGTCCCCTCCAACCAGTGACGCCACTCATCCAAAGCCAGTCTGACCGCCAGCAGCTCCCGATTACCTATGTCATAATTTCGCTCTGCTGGGTTTAACCGATGGGAGAAAAAGGCACAGGGATGCACCTTGCCATCCTTAGCAGACCGCTGAGACAAAACGGCGCCTACCCCGACATCCGAAGCATCCACCTCCACAATAAATTGAGCAGCCGGATCTGGAATAGAGAGAACAGGAGCAGAGATAAACCGGGACTTTAAATTATCAAAGGCCTCCTGAGCACTTGAATTCCAGACAAACCTCTCCTTAGTGGAAGTGAGAACAGTAAGAGGCTGAGCAACCTGACCATAATTTCTGATAAATCGGCGGTAAAAATTGGCGAAACCCAGAAACCTTAATAAATCCTTACGGGACTCGGGGATTGGCCATTCGGCAACCGCTTTGATCTTGGCTGGATCAGGACGGATCTCACCTGGGGCGACAACAAAACCCAAGAACGAAACTGACTTACGATGGAATTCGCACTTCTCCGCCTTAACATACAACTTATTCTCTAACAACCGGCGTAAGACTCGGCGGACATGCTGAGTGTGTTCCTGCATAGAGGGGGAAAAGATGAGAATATCATCTATGTACACAAAGACAAACTTGTTAATCATGTCTCTCAGCATATCATTGACCAGAGTTTGGAAGACTGAGGGAGCGTTACAAAGCCCGAAAGGCAGAACGCAGTACTCAAAGTGTCCAGTAGGGGTATTAAATGCTGTCTTCCACTCATCTCCCTCTCTTATACGCACCAGATGATAGGCATTGCGTAAATCTAGCTTAGTAAAGACCTGCGCTCCCTGCAAAAGCTCAAACGCAGTAGACATTAAAGGAAGGGGGTACCTATTCTTAACAGTAATGTCATTCAAACCCCTATAATCAATACAGGGACGCAGGGAGCCGTCTTTCTTTTCAACAAAGAAAAACCCCGCCCCTGCGGGCGAGGTGGAGGGACGGATGAGACCGGCACGCAGGGCATCATTAATATACTGGTCCATAGCCTCTCTCTCGGGGCCCGACAAAGAATAAAGTCTACCTTTAGGCGGAGAAGTGCCGGGGAGGAGATCAATAGCGCAATCATATGGCCGGTGAGGAGGAAGGGAGGTGGCCCGGGCTTTACTAAACACCTGAGCGATATCCGCATACTCCGCCGGGACCCCGGTCAAATCGACTGCCGGAACCTGAGGAAGAGAAAGAACAGAACCAGAAACAGCAGAACCAAGACATGACACATGACAAGACTGAGACCAAGACAAGATAATACTATGCTGCCAATCAACGTGAGGATTGTGTTGCGCTAACCATCCATGCCCTAAAATAATAGGAGATAGAGATGCATGAAGGATATGCAACACAATCTCCTCACGATGGTTGCCAGACACAGAGACTCACAGGAGAAGTGCAATGTGTAATCCGCGCCATCTGCTGCCCCTTAAGGGACCAGACATCCAAGGGGGATTGGAGAGGGACAACCGGGACACCCCAGGCGCGAACCAGAGCTTCATCAATGAAGTTGCCCTCCGCACCAGAGTCGAGAAGGGCGGTGGACGGATGATCATGCCCAGCGAAGGACAACACGACGGGGAGTTGGGTACTGGAAACAGGGGAGAGTTTTGAGGAAGTGGCGCCCACCAGGACTCCCGTCTTCACAGATGGGCAGCGGCTCTTTAACGGGCAGGTCTTAGCAAAATGTCCAGATCTCCCGCAATACAAACACAGAGCCTTCCGCAAGCGTCTCTCTCTCTCTCTCTCTCTGTGACAGGCGCATGCGCCCCAGCTGCATGGGCTCAGGCACGGCAGAGGGTAAAGATGATGAAGAGGGGGAAGTGGTGGTCTTGTCCGAAAACGCTCGCTGGCGAATGGAGCGTCGCTGATCGCGAAGCAATCTCCGGGCTTCGATCCGAAGAGCGAGGTCAATGATGGCATCCAGTGAGGGAGGAAGACCCTGGAGAGCGATCTCGTCCTGGAGATCATCAGACAACCCCTCGACAAACTGAGCTCGGAGAGCCGCTTCATTCCAGTGGCAGGCAGCCGCTAGGGTCTTAAACTCAATGGCGTACTCGGTGACTGTGTGTCTTCCCTGAACCAGATGTGCCAACCGAGCCGCAGCGGCGTCCCCGCGCACCGAACGGTCGAAGAGCTTCTCCATCTCCTTGCGAAATTCATAAAACGACCGACAGCAAGGATCGCGGGCATCCCACACGGCCGTAGCCCACTCGCGCGCCTTGCCAATCAGAAGGGTGATCACAAACGCAACCCGGGTGATCTCTAAGAAATAGCGGCGGGGCTGGAGGGCAAAAACCAAAGAGCATTGAGTAAGAAAAGCCCGACAGGAGGTAGGATTACCATCGTATGGAGGTGGGGCTGTAACATGAGGCTCCGTCTGCGATGGCAGGCTGAGTTGGGTGGCATCGGCACTGAGCTGGTCCAAACGTGAGGAAAGGTCCGACATACGGGCAGATAAGTCCTCAACCTCCGCGGGATCCATTCTGGCAAGTTCGTCCTGTTAGGAACCACGTAACAAAGAAATCCCAGTGCAGAGGGTTTTATTGATGTACACAGTCAGTAGGTATGTATAAGAGAACAACACTCAATGTCTTCATGTAATAAATGTAAATGTATATGTATGTGTATGGAAAAACACTCAATGTCTTCATGTAACAAAGTCATATATATGTGAGGCAAAACTCAAAGTGGGAAACACAGCTGTACTGTAGACATCCACTAAATCCAAGCTTCCTGACGGGACACAGAGAGAGAGAGGCGGTCAGAGATGTCAGCAGAATCCGTGCTGGACAGCGCACTGTAGCAGTCCGAAATATACGCAGAATTACGCGCCCGAGAGCGCACTGCGACTGGACAGCACAAGGTGTAGACAGGCGCTCGGAGAATCCACAGACAGCGTGATCACTGAGGTTAGACGGTAGACACACCAATCGGGAGAGACTGACAGCGGGACGGAGAATCTGAAGAAACAAGGCAGCAGAGAGCACGGAGAAAAATCGAAATAACAAGATACAGATCATTGACATGACAGGACTAGAACTAGACGAGCTAGCGGGCAGATACATACAAAGACGAACTTGCAAAGAACAAAGGAAACGAGGGGAATTTAAATCAAACCGGATTGGACAATAATAAGAATCAGGTGCGGGACGCAGGTGAGAGAAGTCAGAGGTAATGAGATCACCAGGTGGAAGACGCGCACGTGTGGAGCTGTCAAAACAAAAACACAACACATAGTGAAACAAAGACAAAGCAGCCAATAAGACCGAAATCATAACACATACAAAATAAAAGTGTTTTTTTTTTTTGCATAATATATGTGTGTGTACTTTGTGTAATTATTATGTATATTTAACCATACACACATACATACATGTATTCACTTTAGAATTTTTTTTATATATTTTTTTTTTAAAGGTGACATAGAATGATTGAATGGGGTATTTATCCTTGTTCTATGATGTGACATGTAGACAATTATTATTTTTTTTGGTCTGTAATGCCTTAGAAGCTTCCTAAAAACCTCTCTCAGATAGCTCTATTAGGGTGGGGGATTTTAAACAAGTGGTTTTGCACCTATTTGTCTCCCCCTACTGACTTAACTTGCAATCTCATTTCTGATTGGCTGACTTTGCTGCCACTAAAAAATGTAGCCAATTATTTTAAAGTGGAGGGACAGTTAGATGCCTGTTATGTCATAATCATCAGTTTTTCAGATTGGGCTGTTTTCTGGCTGACATTTCTAATGAGACTGAGATGTTAAGCAGGTCTAGAACTTTTTGTTTGTTCGTGAATGCGGGTAGACTACCATTATTCAACAAAGTAATGGGAAATGGCGCTGTAATGGCGACAGGTAGCAGCAGTGGAGTGAATATGTGGTTGTGTGTGCGTACGTCCTAATTTCTGTCTTGCATCGTTTAACTTACATTTCATTTTTTTGTTTTTGATCCGATTGATTTATATACGGTTGCAAACAATGACTTACCGGGGTGCGACAATCCAGCTGCTTTTTATGCTTTTTTTGCATTTTTTGAGTGGACTTGGTGAATGCAGTGGGCCTCTCCAGTATGGACGGTTTGGAAGGAGTTTCTCCTGCTTCTGCGGAACAGTGCTGTGGGCGTCGTGGATCCCTCAGCTTCCTTCCCTGCTGAGATTATTTCTCATGGGTCTCCCGCAGAAGACTTTGGCGGAGCATACGGGTCGTCGGGGGTAAGGAAGAGAGGGAAACGGGTTGGCGTGCGCCAGAGGCTTAAGAGGCGAGGTCTCCGTCGGATACCTCTATCTACGGTCCTAGCCAATGTCCAGTCACTCTGCAACAAAATCGACGAGCTCCAGGCAAATGTCAAGTTCGTGGTGGAGTATAAATACCATATAGGTAATTTATTGTGCCATGTTTAAATAGGCACTTTATGGGTCTGAGCAAAAATGCACCGTTTTTGTGTGTATCCCTTTAAATCCAAATGAGCTGCTCAGGTGGGCGGAGTCTCAAGCGCTCGTGCAGTAGACAAGGCATTGCATTCTCTCACAAACGAAGTTAGTAAGAGATATTCAGCATTATATATTTGAACAAGATTAAAAAGACAATCATCTGTTTTATGCATACTAAATACATGTTTATCAGCAGATGGGGAACATTGTGGAATAAAAATAAAGACTTTAAGGTCTTTCAGCATGTTACAATAAAATCCACTTCCACAAGCACTCAGAAGTTTACTTTTTGACCAAACCACACAAGCACATTTAAATGATCTGTAATAAAACAACACGTTTAATGCTTAAACTTTAGAGAAACAGAACAAATAACATGTTTAAGTTTATTGTGTACACATATTGAACACATTCGCGTTTCTGTCAGTCTCTCAGGGCCGGCGCTAGCTATAGGCAGAGTAGGCAAATGCCTAGGGCCTCAAGCTTGGAGGGGGGCCTCCATAACTGCTAAATCCATGTGCGCTAGTCCGACAGCTATAAATACAGTTTTAAGGTGAGTTCGACTTTATCCGCCGTAAGAACCACGGGCATTTGACATCAAAGTAATGTGAGAACGATTGATAAGCAAACTCCTCTGTATGATTTCTCGATTAGCTCTCGCGGTGCTTTGATAACATCCACCTGTCGGTTCTTGCAGCGCCTCATGAACTTAAAGAAGCCTAGATGAACAGCATTCAAATCTCTGCAGCTGACCCACTTTGAGTGACACTGAAAGCGGCTATCACATCCTTTTCCTGCTTAGCAAAAGCGGCATGCAAAGACAGTTCAGCACATGATGCAGGTATTTTAAAATAATGCATTTAAAAAATAATCTTAGCTTTGTTCTGTTTATCAACGTCATTTCAGGACAGGTCAAACTTGAACGCTGCTGACTCTGTTTAGACACTTGCTGAATGCGTGTGCACGATAGCATCGCATGGGGAGCTGACTATCAAAATAGTCAAGTTAAAAAAGTCTGTAATTCAAAGTCAAACAGCAAACAAAACTGGCGTTATTATGGATATTTAAGGTATAAAAAGGTATTGAAAAACATATGAATATATCCATAGTCTAATAGATAACTTAATACTGTATATTGGTTCAGTATGGGGCTGATCACACCAAACGCGCTTATGGCAGCTGTAGGCGCCTTTTTTTGTTTTTTGTAGGCTCCTGTTTGTGTTTGAGGGAATACAAACGCGTCGTGCTGTCAGTCATTCTTTCTCTCTGTCTTTGGCAGTGTTGTAGTCGAGTCACCAACCGTCAAGTCCGAGTTGAGTCTCGAGTCCCAGTGTTCGAGTCCAAGTCCGAGTCACCAAAGAAGAGTCCGAGTCGAGTCCAAGTCGAGTCACCATTACCAGAGTTCAAGTCCGAGTCGAGTCTCAAGTCCCCAGTGTTCGAGTCCGACTCGAGTCTCGAGTCCCGTATTCGAGTCTGAGAGTGCCTACATGTCTTCACTCTGGGACCTTCAAAAAACTGATAAAATGTATTTAAGAGGTTCTACATTAAGCAAAAATGACACCACTGTCACGATTGCAAAGGGAGTTTATTTACTGATTTGACATATACACTTGGCAACACACTTTGCAACTTTACAACGCCATTAAAAGCATGTGTTTACTTCCATTGTTGTGAACTTGTGATTGAGAACTAGCGTAGAAAATTTACAAATTGCATGTTTAATCATGCTGCATTTTGTTTTTTGAGGAAACAAGAACAAACAACTGAGTTGGCATTGAAGTCCATTAAGAAAACATCCTGAAATGATTTTCTTTAAAAAACAATTTATTTTCCACTGAAGAAAAAAAGATCCTGGATGGCAGTAGGAGGAGTACATGATTAGGAAATTTTCATTTTTGTGTGAACTAATCCTTTTACACTGCATTACAGAAATACACTCAGCGAAAAAAAGAAACCTGCATTTTACAGGACAATGTATTTTAAAGATACTTAAAATGTAAAAATCAATACGATATGCAGAGAGAGAGAATGAGAGAGAGAGATATTGTGTGGGTGACCTTGGCAGAGTGACTAGTAACGTCTGTTCATAACTTAAAGCGTAACTATACCCCTGGTCAGAGCCTGACTCCACCCACTGGCAATATTTGAAAAATGCAAGAAAAGTGGGCAGATCCCAACGGAGATAGAGGGGATGAACTAAGCTCGTACCAAGTGTGTGGTGAGATCGTAACAAGGGCGTGGTAAGCTTGAACCTGCTTACGTCACGAGTCATTTTTTGGACCCAACATGCAATAGGAAAATTCAACTGCAATAGCCACCGTTCAACCAGAAGAGGGCAGCACTCAGACGTTTTTACACCATATATTGTAGTATTAAAATACTTTATATCCAAATGTCAAAAAACGTACATCAAAATCAATGAACAGCACTAATAAACCAACATTGTTACAGATTAGTAACTAAAAAACTTGGATTAGGGTTTAGTTACTCTTTTTAAGTTATCAACAGACAAAAATGCTATAATCTGTCAGGACTCTGCCTTGAAGTCTTGTTAAATTTTGTATCTTGTCATGGTGGCAGAGTTCTGGCAGTCCCTGGCCTTGTGTGGAGGTTCATGCCTTGTTTTTGTGTTTGGGCATGTACCTCCGGTGTCTTGTCATTTGTCCCCGCACCTCCTCCTCCTGCTTATTGTTAATTATTACTTATTCCCATCACCTGTTCCCCGCTCGTTATCTTGTTTGGTTTATTCTATTTAATGTCAGTGTGTCTTTAGTTCTGTGCAGGATCATTGTGTTGTGTTGTGTTCTCGTGTGCTACGTCATTTAGAGTCTAGTTACCCAGTCAAGTTGTAGTGTTATTTGTCAAGAGTTTCATGTTTCATACCCCGTCGTGGGTTTTGTTTTGTTGTATAAATAAAGTGTTTTCTGTTTTTCCCCGACATCGTCTGCATTTGGGTTCATCTGTCCTGCTAAGCCTCACAGATGATCCTGCCATCACTGAACCCAGCGACGGTGTCGGGGTCCGTCGCATCACCTCATGTCACGGTCCTACTGCCCATGTCAGTGCGTCCAACTCCATCCTGGCTAACGGACCAAGAACGCTCAGCACTTTTTGCTGAGCTCTGGAGAGCCACCACCATGCCCGATCCGCTTTTCAGGAGGGCTGTCGCAGTGATCCGTCCGTCTCTTGGATTGGCTGCCGTCGGGTTTGAACTGTCCCATGGGATGGCGGAGCCCGCGCATTCCACCCAGCCCGCGCAGCCCGCGCAGTCGACCCAGCCCGCGCAGCCCGCGCAGTCGACCCAGCCCGCGCAGCCCGCGCAGTCGACCCAGCCCCCGCAGTCGACCCAGCCCGCGCAGTCGACCCAGCCCGCGCAGCCCGCGCAGTCGACCCAGCCCGCGCAGCCCGCGCAGTCGACCCAGCCCGCGCAGTCGACCCAGCCCGCGCAGCCCGCGCAGTCGTCACAGCCCGCGCAGTCATTGACTGAATGGACTAAATCAGTGAGGTCTGCTTGGCCTTTGCTGCGTCCTCGCCCCAAACCCCCATGGACTGTCCTGTTTTGAGTATTTTGTGGACTTCAGTGTGTTTGAGTTTTGTTTTTAGCACCTTTTGTTAAGTTTTAGTCTGATGTCTTCTAGTCTTGTCATGTTTTTTATCTGTCATGTTTTCTTGTCTTGTGTGTTCTCTTTTTGGACGCCAGGTGGCGTCCTTTGAGAGAGGGCTACTGTCAGGACTCTGCCTTGAAGTCTTGTTAAATTTTGTATCTTGTCATGGTGGCAGAGTTCTGGCAGTCCCTGGCCTTGTGTGGAGGTTCATGCCTTGTTTTTGTGTTTGGGCATGTACCTCCGGTGTCTTGTCATTTGTCCCCGCTCCCTCGTCCTCCTGCTTATTGTTAATTATCACTTATTCCCATCACCTGTTCCCCGCTCGTTATCTTGTTTGGTTTATTCTATTTAATGTCAGTGTGTCTTTAGTTCTGTGCAGGATCATTGTGTTGTGTTGTGTTCTCGTGTGCTACGTCATTTAGAGTCTAGTTACCCAGTCAAGTTGTAGTGTTATTTGTCAAGAGTTTCATGTTTCATGTTTCATACCCCCTCGTGGGTTTTGTTTTGTTGTATAAATAAAGTGTTTTCTGTTTTTCCCCGACATCGTCTGCATTTGGGTTCATCTGTCCTGCTAATCCTCACATAATCTGAACCAGACATACATTAACCTTAGCTTCTTCTGTTTGTTATATATGCATTAGTCAGTAATATATTTTTTTAAAAAGCTAACGTTAGGCAATGGAAAGCATTTTACTTACTTTTCTGGGTGCATCCGTGACCGGTGTCTGTTAAAGGCGGAGTCCACGATGTTTGAAAAGCCAATGTTGATATTTGAAATCACCCAAACAAACACGCCCCTACCCCAATAGAATCTGGACCTTCTGTTGATAGACCCGCCCCACACATACGCAACCCGGCATTTGATTTGATTTGATTGGCTATAAGTGTGTTTTGGTTGTCGGCCCGTCTCCTTTTCCAACGCGTTTTTCAAACATCGTGGACTCCGCCTTTAAAGTTTGAGGTTGTCCCAGTCTTTTCCTCAATTGTGCGATTACACACACAACATTTAGCGCTGCTCTTTCCAGCATTAGAAGCAAAATTCGCGTAGGCGAACTTCACGATCCGGGGCACATCTTTCTGCATTTTACAAATGTGAACATAGCCCGCGAATCATGCATCATGCATTGCACGAGCGTAAAAGTTAGTGACGTCAGTGAGTGTGTTGTCAAGCGAGAGGTAGCAGTGTCTGTGTGAAGGGAGATCTCGACCGGTCTTGGGCACGAAACAGGAAAAGTGTAACACCTTATATAATTTTTTATAACATATTTAGTCAAAAACAAAGTGATTAATGCTCCAGTCCGATTGTATATATCCTCGAGTCCGAGTCCAAGTTCGAGTCATCAATCCGCGAGTCCAAGTCGAGTCACAAGTCCAGAGAATGGATTCTCGAGTCGGACTCGAGTCCAAAGAATAGTGACTCGAGTCGGACTCGAGTACTCCATCACTGGTCTCTGGCACTCATGAGGCCGTTCATGGTTGGATAGCACAGTTGAAGGGGCTGTATCATTATAATAAGAGCCCCTTAATACGTCATGGGGGGAGCGAAATCCGAATGACCTATATATTCACATGCTTGCAGAGAGAGCCTTACCAAAACAAAGTTACAGGGTTGCTATTTTTCATGTTTTCTGGTTTGGTAGAAGCACTGGGGACCCAATTATAGCACTTAAACATGGATAAAGTCTGATTTTCATGGAATGTCCCCTTTCAGATAAGCAGCGCAAAGTGATGATGCAGGGACGGAGACAAACATACAAACAATCCAGGTGTGAAGCGGCAGCACAGACGCGCACAGCGTTCTCAACCCGGAAACGGAAGCCGTTCAAAAAAAGAACTGAATTATGAACTGAAGAATATTCATGACGTTGTTATAAATCTATTTAACAGAGTATTAACACTTAATGACATTTTAATGACAAATTCAATTTGTATCACTGGTAAAAAGTGGTCATTTATGTTGTCTTGGTAATGTCAAGTTGTCATAACAAAGACATCTCAAACAATTTCGTCTTTGCATTAAAAATTACATAATTGATAAATGACACTGTCATAAAAC
Organism: Misgurnus anguillicaudatus; assembly: GCF_027580225.2. Lineage (NCBI taxonomy): Eukaryota > Metazoa > Chordata > Actinopteri > Cypriniformes > Cobitidae > Misgurnus > Misgurnus anguillicaudatus. The sequence continues at coordinate 40,639,231 of NC_073360.2, read as the reverse complement.
ATGCATAAAATCTCCTTCATGTTCTTAACACGTGTCATGTCATGATTATAAAGGTGTCATGTCAGTCTTATAAACACCCCTTCAAGTAAAGTGTTACCAAGAGATTCAACTTCTAGACCAAATAATTCCAGAGTTACTTTAATCTTTAGTCTAAACTTCAACAACATTATATTATTACAGAAACTTATTTAAACAGTTTAAATACAAATGTAGTTTTAAAACTAATCACAGTCAGATTGAAATAACTTTAATGACGTTAACTCTTATCTGGTAGATAACTGTCAGATTCAGTAGTAGTTTAGTAAGACTTACTGACCTACATTAAATCCTTTCGTTCTGATATCAACTACCTGCACACACATCAGACATTAATAGAAATCAGACAGTACTAACACATGGATTAATTTTTTCCACACAGATCAAATCTGAGGAAGAAGTTTGAGTGTTTATATGAGGGAATATCAAATGAGAGAAACCCAACACTACTGAATGAGATCTACACAGAGCTCTACATCACAGAGAGTGAAAGTGGAGAGATCAGTAATGAACATGAGGTGAGACAGATTGAGATACAATCCAGAAGAACAACAACAGAGGAGACACCAATCAAATGTAATGACATCTTTAAACCTTTACCTGAACAAGACAAACACATCAGAAGTGTGATGACAAAGGGAGTCTCTGGCATTGGAAAAACAGTCTCTGTACAGAAGTTCATTCTGGACTGGGCTGAAGAGAAAGAGAATCAGGACGTCCACCTCATATTTCCACTTCCTTTCAGAGAGATCAATTTGATGAAGGACAAAACACTCAGTCTTTTAGATCTTCTTCATCTTTTCTTCCCAGAGACAAAAGAAATGGAAATCTTCAGTGATAAATATAAAGTGTTGTTTATCTTTGATGGTTTGGATGAGTGTCGTCTGTCTCTGGATTTTCACAGCAGTGTGAGGTTGTGTGATGTAAGTGAATCAACCTCAGTGGACGTGATGCTGACAAACCTCATCAAGGGGAATCTGTTTCCCTCTGCTCTCATCTGGATCACCTCCAGACCAGCAGCAGCTGATCTCATCCCCTCTGAGTGTGTTGATCGAGTCACAGAGGTACGAGGCTTCAGTGATCCACAGAAGGAGGAATACTTCAGGAAGAGAATCAGTGATGAGAGTCTGTCTGATCAAATCATCTCACACCTGAAGTCATCCAGGAGTCTCTACATCATGTGTCACATCCCAGTCTTCTGCTGGATTTCAGTCACTGTTCTAGAGAGAATGTTGAGTGAAGCAGAGAGTCAAGAGATCCCCAAGACTCTCACTCAAATGTACACACACTTCCTGATCATTCAGACAAACATCAAACATCAGAAGGACTATGAGAAGAAAGATGAAGACATGATCTTCAAACTGGGTAAACTGGCTTTTGAGCAGCTTGTGAAAGGCAATCTGATCTTCTATGATGAAGACCTGAGAGAGTGTGGCATTGATGTAGCAGAAGCATCAGTGTACTCAGGATTGTGTACTCAGATCTTCAGAGAGGAGTTTGGTTTGTGTCAGGGCAAAGTTTACTGCTTTGTTCATCTGAGCATCCAGGAACATCTAGCAGCTCTTTACGCTCACATTTCCTTCACAAGCAACAACATAAATGTGTTCAATCCTGAACCAGGTTGCTTCTCCAAAATTTTGGCCATACTGAAATGTAAATCATCAGAACAGGATTCATTATCTGAGTTACATCAGCGAGCTGTAGATGAATCTTTGCAGAGTAAGAATGGACATCTGGATCTTTTCCTGCGTTTTCTTCTGGGTCTTTCAATGGATTCCAATCAGATTCTCTTACAGGATCTACTAACACAGATGAAAAGATGCTCATACAAGAAAGAGGAAACTGTTGAGTACATTAAACAGAAGATGAATGAGAATCTGTCTGCAGAGAAATCCATCAATCTGATTCACTGTCTGAATGAACAGGATGAAGTTCTTGTGAAACTGGAGCCTACCAAAATACTACAGTAAGTAAAACCAACAATTAAAATATACATATCATTAATTTAAAATATGTTTTATTAACAAAGTTTGGGAGATACATGTTCAAATAATCTGCCAAATCATCTCGTAATTGTGACCAGCAGTCAACAATCAGCAATCAGGTGTCCACCTGATTAGCCTGGAATTTCGAGTGGAAGCCAATATAGACATGCAGTCAACTCACACATGTTCCTCGAAAGTTTTCAGCATGGCCAAAAATCCTGGCATTGGCGTAATCTGTAGCAAGAGGGGGGAAATTAAGGTTGTGTCTCAATCTGCTCTCTAGCTCCCGAGGTTGTGATTCAGTATATCGTGTATGCAGGTTCAGGTACTGGTAAGGACCCTATCTCAATTGACATGGAAACTGTTTATTTATTCTCCCGTGACGTGGCTTCTTAAAGGAACATGCCCACATTTTGAGAACTATATTCTCTGAAGACGAAGCACTGCTACTTGGGCAAAGTGATTTGCACAACTCTGACTGAATTCGCTGCTCCTCACCAGGGGGCTTCTCAGGTGCTGTGAGCAAATCACTCCGCCCAAGTAGCAGTGCTTCGTTTTCAGAGAAAATAATTCCCTGTATGTATACGGTAAAAAGATGGCTGTGTGTTATTTGTACACGGTGTGACTATACAAATCACAACACATAAATAGGAAAATGTTTGCGTTATTTTGTCACTTATTGCGAGCAGTTTGCTAGCTGGAGCCATTCACTTCTAGTCTTTGTACTAAGCTAAGCTAGCGGGAGCTGTGTCAGACAGAGTTAAAGCACGCACGGAGATGAGAAAGGTATGTATGGACTTAACTAACTCTGGGGGATACTGTGAATAAGCAAAATTCCCAAAATGTAGGCGTGTTCCTTTAAGCACGTTGTAATAATTTACAGCTGTTATCCATCAACAATCTGTAAAACCAATATATTAAATTTTTAAACATGTGTTAAACTATATTGTGAAAAACACTTTCATTATTGTCTTACATATCCATGCATAATAGGAATAATATATAGAGGAATATAACATTTAAATAGTAAAGGGATAGTTCACCCAAAATTGAAAATAAAATCATTAATGACTCACTCTAATGTCGTTCCAAACTCGCAAGAGCTCCGTTCTTCTTCGGAAGACAGATTAAGATGTTTTAGATTCAGTCCGAGAGCCGACCCGCCATTGAAAATATATGAACAGTATACTGTCCATGTCCAGAAAGGTAATAAAAACATCATCAAAGTAGTCCATGTGACATCAGTGGGTCCAGTAGAGTGTGTTGAAGCATCGAAAATACATTTTGGTCCAAAAATAACCAATATTACGATTTTATTCAGCATTGTCTTCTCTTCCGGTTCTGTTGTGAACGTTGCTGACGTGTTATCTGGTGCGCTCTAGCTTTTTTGGTGCCTAAGCTTCCTTTACAGTCTGAGGGAGACACACGCTGTAAGTTTTAAAAAAACTTTGGAAACATGTCTGATGATAACATGTCAGCAGCATCGTACGTCAGCCGCTTCATTGCAGTCTTCCGGTAAGAGAACATAGGGACCATCAACGCTCACTGGTTTTTGTTGCATTGTGGGAATTTTTAGAGAGCGAAAGTTCCAGTGCACTGGAAAGATTTTAAGATTGAGACCGCCCAGACCAGTGGTTCCGAGATGGTGCCAGGGGGGCCCCAGTTTTATGACATTTTATAAAATAAATTAATTTATCATGAATTCTGTGCAATTAAACCTAATAAAAATAAGGCTACTAACCAACAACACTACTTTGTATAACTTAATTTGTTTTGTTTAATTAAAAATAAATTAAAAACACGGGGGGGGGGGTGGCGCACGCGTAAAAAGTTTGAGAACCACTGGCCCAGACTACTGAACAAGGGAGCTTGAGACACAGCCTAATTCTTCTTTTCGCTCTGCCAAACCCTTGCCACAACTTTCCCCAACAGCGGTGTGATGGCTAAGGCCACACTATTAAGTTTATTTTTGTTTTTCTTTGATAATTGTTTTATTTTGTAGAGTGTTTTGTGTTGGCTTGAATTTGCTTTATTTAAAAGGATGCTGTGTATTTATTAAGTTTATTTTGACCCTTAATACTAATGATATATTGTTTAGGCTATATTAATTTTCTTGCTAGAGTGCACGCTAGTAATGGAAGAAAATAATAAGTTTGAGATTTGGGTCTTATTTTCATGTTTATTTCATGTTTAGTTTATTTTTATTTTTTACTTTTTGGTTGTGCCACGGTTCATGACTGCAGCATGAGTCAGGGGTCGGTAATTAAAAAGGTTTTCTTTTAAGGTTTGAGATATGTAGTTTTTCAATAATTTGTATTTTTTTTTTTTGTTAATAATTAGTTTTCTCTATTTTTATTATTTTCATTTGATGAATATTACATTTTGTGTTCACCCTATTCAGAATGGTTTGGTCGGCCAATTAGGAAATGCATAAGCTGCAGATCATTATGAATTTGTTTGTGAGATCCTGGGAGATCAACGCAACCAGGGTCTGAGCGTTGACAGGTTTCCCTGCTTTTCTAATTTGTGTGAATCTTTTTTTGATCAAAAAAGCAGAAATAAATTGAAGTCCAAACAGGACATGGAATATAAGCAGTGGCTCCTGTGTTTAATGGGCGAGAATCCTCACAAATATGGTGTCAGAAGTGGGATGCCTGATCAGGAGAAGGCCGCTGGTGAAGAAACCCTTACGAAAAATTCAATTCAATTCAATTTTATTTATATAGCGCTTTTCACAATACTCAATTGTTTCAAAGCAGCTTTACATTAATAGAAGCAGTAAAAGCACAGAAAAACGACAGATAGCACAACATAATACACAATAGCATAAGCAGTCAAATTTGCTGTGGCTATGACTCGACATTATGAGCGAGTGTATTACTAATGTAACGTCTAGGAGAAGAAGCTAAATTAAGCCCAAGCAGGCTACCTCCCCGGGGTAAAAAAACCCCTAGGAGAAAAAAACAAAAACCCCGGGTTGTTTAGCCGAGGAAATAAAAAATAAAAAGTCCTAGGAGGGAAAAACCCTTGGGAGATATACTTGTATATAAACACATATAAACAGATAAGGAGATTAAGCGGGATTAATCGGGTTCTGCCGGTGATCGTTGGTCAGGCATCAGCTGGGCATCACATTGAGGGACGAACAGTAGATCAGAGGTGTGGCGACTTTCACATCTACCGGAACTGGGTCTGTTTGTCCCATTGTCCTCAGGGTCGAGGACAAGACAGGGAGAGAAAACAAAATCATATTAGCGTAGGGGCCGTTCACATGTAATGCAAGTGTCACACAGTGATGTGGTTTAATCAGCTTAGTTTCAGACAGACTAACTATTGCGGCATAATTATATTATCCACAGTTGAGGATTTTGCAAATTGGGGGCCCACTGCGACGGTATATACGGTAACTAAGGGTCACCTTCCGATTTTAAGAGAAAATGAAACCTGTCGACCCGTTTGACTAAGGCCTGTAACCCCACTGTCGTTAATGCAGGTTCAGTGGCAAACAGGTCTATATTACATACTATTTACAAGATCACGAGAAAACACCAACATCGCAACCTGACCATACGTGTCAACCCGTTTGACTAAGGCTGGAGGCCCCACTGTCGTCGTTAATGCAGGTTCAGTGGCAAACGGGTCTGTATGGCATACTATTCACAAGACACACGAAAGCGCCAAAATCGCAATCCGACTATAGGTTAAGATAAGGTTTTTATTTATTTATTTGGTTGGTCTGTGTTATGACCGCGAGTGCTTTGTTCCGTACAACTAACTATTTCGAGTTAAGTACTTTTACTAGACAAATTATGCGAATGCTTTGTTGAAGAGAAAAGTTTTAAGTCTAGATTTAAAATTATCGACTGTGTCTGATTCTCGGACATCGGTTGGTAAATCATTCCAGAGCTTAGGGGCTAAGTAGGAAAATGACCTTCCACTTTTAGACAGTCTAGGGATAATCAAGAGACCAGAATTTTGCGACCGTAGTGTGCGTGATGGATTGTATTCTGATAGTAATTCTCTAAGATATGAGGGTGCTAGGCCATTTAAAGCTTTGTAGGTGATTAGTAATATTTTAAATTGTATGCGATATTTAACTGGTAGCCAGTGTAAAGATGCCAGAATTGGGCTTATGTGGTCGTACTTTTTAGATCGAGTAAGTACCCTTGCAGAAGCGTTTTGAACTAGCTGAAGCTTGTTTACTTGATTTGCATGGCATCCTCCGAGTAGCGAGTTACAATAGTCTATTCTAGAGGTCATAAAAGCATGGATAAGCTTCTCTGCGTCAGATGTAGACAGTATATGGCGTATTTTCGAGATATTTCTAAGATGGAAGAATGCGGTGCGGCAGACGTTGGCGATATGACTATCGAAGGACAAATTGCTGTCGAACATCACACCCAAGCTCCCAACCGTGGAAGATGGCACCACAGCGCAGCCATCCATGCGCAACCTGCAATCCGACACACCATGTCTGTAGCGACTCGGTTCAACAACAAGCATCTCTGTCCCACTGGAGTTGAGCCCAAGAAAGCCATGTGCCATCCAGTCACCAACATCGCTAAGGCAGTCTGTTAGCTTAGAAAACGTGTGTGTTTCGCTGGGATGTGAGGAGATGTAAAGCTGGGTATCATCCGCATAGCAGTGAAAACTTATGTTATGTTTCCTGATAATGTCTCCCAGAGGCAACATATACAACGAGAACAGGACAGGACCCAAAACCGATCCCTGTGGTACACCGTATTTAACCAGGGAGTGATATGACTCTTCCTCGTTTACATAAACAAAGTGATAGCGATTGGTTAGATACGACCTAAACCAGGCTAGCGCCTGACCACTGATACCAACATAGTTTTCTAGTCTATTGAGTAAGATTGTATGATCTATTGTGTCAAAGGCTGCACTAAGGTCTAATAATATAAGAATTGAGATTTCACCACGATCTGTTCGCTATGACCACATTAGTCCAATTAGTCCAATTAGGAAATGCATAAGCTGCAGATCATTATGAATTTGTTTGTGAGATCCTGGGAGAGCAACCCAACCAGGGTCTGAGCGTTTTTTCTAATTTGTGTGAATCTTTTTTGATCAAAAAAGCAGAAATAAATTGAAGTCCAAACAGGACATTGAATATAAGCAGTGGCTCCTGTGTTTAATGGGCAAGAATCCTCACAAGCGGACAACAACACATGCCGTCCTCGCTGTGTGAGGTGCAGACTCAGCCAGCACAGGTTTCTCCTCCTTATTCTATCCTCTGTCCGTGGCCGGACTGTAGACTGTAGCACGAAGCTACCTTCGCTACCTAACGTCACATGCCTAGATGCCAGACCCCGAGGCCGCCGCCAGGCGCCGGCAATTGCGCCAATTAGAATTTCAGCAGCTGCCTATGCCAGCATTTCTGTGCCAAAAAGAATCGAGCGCATCACTGATACCCACGCGTGCCCAAAAGTGTTATCGCAAGGGCATAACAGATCTGCAAGCGAGGAAACAAAAGATTGCGAGCTCCTTTTAAGCCCTCGCGCGGGCATGCCATCTTGTATGCTTATATTTTAAGCCCTCGCGCGCGGAGATTTGTCTTTCAGCACGCTCAAAATCATCTCCACACTCTCGCGCTGCATTCTCTCTCACCTGCTACTTTTTGCTTGCGCAAAAATTATTTTACATGTAATCTCAAATGCCATTGGTTACAACACTATTCTTAAAACCGGTTGTGATTGGACAGTCGTGGTAATCAGCGGCGGCCATTTTGGGGTAAAAATGTCAACTGGACAACAGCACAGATATACAGAATGACAACTTCATTCCTTTTAGAAACTGCAAGTCCTAGCCATAGAAACCATAATAAAGATTTATATGAATATGATACTAATTAGAATGAGCTTATTAAATATATTTATTGAATTAATTTATTTCATTGATAACTAATATGTGTACCTCCTGGGAAACGGTCTAATGTTATTATAACGCAATAAGAACTCATATCACTTTACTCTTAGCTGTCATTTAGAAAGAAATCTAACATTAATGAATCTCACAGACCAGATCAGACAAGAAAATAGCAACAGATATTTTCTCACATTAAATCATCAGTAAATTTTAAGACGTACCTACATTAAAAGCTGGATTATCTTATGTTTTATGTTGTCAGTGATGGAATAAGGTGATTTATGTAATGTTATTAGTAATGGCTTATATTTGAAAAATATTTGTATTAATATGTTATCTGTATAGCTGTTCATATATAGCTGGTAATATTCTTATAAAAAATAAACTACTACTAAATTAATAAGTTGGGTGAGCGCGCCACCTAGTGAATAATTGCGGAAAATATGGATTGCTGCAATAACTTGTCATTTGCAGGAAAATGTTTTCTCTTATGTAATAGATAACTCGTCAATTGTTTGGGAAAGAGTAGTTAATGCTAATTAAAGCAAGACTGTAAACATAAAACCCTTTTTAAAAACAGCCACGGCTTCCAGAATTATTTAATTATTAAATTATGACACTTAAAGCATGATGTTCTATAAAATCATTGTGTTTGTGGTGTGTCCCAGGGGATTAAAACATGCAATATATCTTTCAGATATAGTGGAGTTATACTATTACTAGTAAGTTATAGTAAATATATTTATAAAGTTAAAACAATACACAATAAAGTAGGCTAAAACTACTGAAAAGATAATACAGCTTTTAATGTAGGTTTGTCATAAAATTTACTGATGATTTAATGTGAGAAATTATCTGTTGCTATTTTCTTGTCTGATTGGTCTGTGAGATTCATTAATGTTAGATTTCTTTCTAAATGACAGCTAAGAGTAAAGTGATATGAGTTCTTCTTGCGTTATAATAACATTAGACCGTTTCCCAGGAGGTACACATATTACATACCAAAATAATTTAATGAATTCACTAAATATATTTAATAAGCTCATTGTAATTAGTATCATATTCATATAAATCATTATTATGGTTTCTATGGCTAGGACTTCTAAAAGGAATGAAGTTGCTATAAAAAAACTGTTAAAAATAGCAAAAAACGATGAAAGGCGAGAATTGTACTATCACACTAATAGTTTCTGCAGTGGATTGCTGAAAATTGCGTGTTTTATTTCCACTTTGACTTCTCTTTCGTTGTCATTCTGTGTGTGTATCTGTGCTGTTGTCCAGTTGACATTTTCACCCCAAAATGGCGGCCGCTGATTACCACGACTGTCCAATCACAACCGGTTTTAAGAATAGTGTAGTAACCAATGACATTTGAGATTACATGTAAAGAAATAAGTCCCGCCCCTCGACTGGCAAAAAGAATTGTATTCGCGCAAGCGAAATGTAGCAGGTGAAAGAGGATGCAGCGCGAGGGTGTGGAGATGATTTTGCGCGTGCTGTAAGACACATCTCCGCGCGCGAGGGATTAAATTACAAGCTTGCAATCTTTTGTTTCCTCGCTTGCAGATCTGTTATGCTCTCGCGATAACACTTTTGCGCGCGTGCGGATATCAGTGATGCGCTCGATTCTTTTTGGCACAGAAATGCCGTCATAGGCCGCCAACCAATAATTTCTTAAGCCAAATTGAGCCGCCATCTAATAAAGTTTGTCTGAGCCGGCTAGAATTTTTTGCATCAAATAATAATTCTATCACATAGAGACATACACACACCAAATATATAAACAATACACAAGATCTATTTTCCCACTGGTTTTATAACAGCACAGTCTTGTGCTCATTGCTACGATACACAGAGGCTGTTTCTCAATCCAAAGGTTGCAGCCTGCGGAGGTCGCATATGCAGGCTGCATACGTCATCAAGCCTGGTTTATTTAAGTTAACTGAGCATTACATTCACAAGCCATATGCATATTACAACAATTTACGATTAACTAAGAATAAGAATAAACTTTATAATTGTTAATATTTTGAAATAATATCTTGATGACGTATGCAGCGTAAAAAAATTGACCTCCGGAGGCTGCAGTTTTCATATTCATGATTCAATATCACCCCAGTTACAGTAATAATCACAGTTACAGTTAGGCCTACAGACTATTGGGAATTGTTTAGAGGAGCAGTCTTAACGTCTTAATATGGACTATGCTTTTACTATCATTAAAAAAATCCCTATCATAGCATCATCTTCTGACTATTTTTCTAGAGATAAATAAACGGCTCCGATGGCGTATCTTTGCATTGCAGTTATAAATCGAGTTATAAAATTTTAAAGTTGTTCAAGCTTTTCAAGCTTTTTATTCTGCAGACTACTCTACGTATGTCTTAATTCTTTTTAAAACTCACTCGCACCTCCCATCCATAAAGTAAAGATGTGCTGACGGTGCATACAAACTACAGTATATAGCCTATTGCAACACAGTAGAGTTTAGATTCTCTGCCAGGGTCGTTATTTTCTGCTACTATCCTGTAGCCGGGCCGTTGATTAAGCATATTTTTCATCATTACTTCATTACCCTTATTGGGTGGTGAGAAAGCTATGCCATATAATCAGAAATATTATATATAGATTATATTTAGGCCAAAGTAACAAAGGTGTCCAAAAAGTTACACAAATTACAAAATGCTTTGTAAAAGTTACAAAATGCAATGCGAGTCATGTGCAGAGTTTCCTCCGGCACGCATCACGCACGGGTCTGCTGTTCTGTATGGTGTAGCTTAAGTGCAACATGGAGTTTGAAGATGTAAAGAAAAAAAGAAAAACAGGAGAATTAACTTTGAGCAAGTTTGCAGGAAAGTCGAAGGCATGGAAACAGTTTATGTATACATTCTCACTCGTGCCAGTAGCCTATACGCCTTCTTTGTTTTCCTTTGCTTAAGTTTTTACTATTTCTTAATTCTAACATGGAAACTTTATTGACATCACTCGAGTTAAGGCGATTAGTGGACCTTTTAATTCACGGGTTTCATTTAATTCTATTTTTACACGTAAATGTAATATTTGTGTGTTATGTTTTGTTTCAGTTTGCCATGTCTCCTGCACGAGATATATAATAAGATATTTTTATACTTTAAAATTCAAACATCATATCCTAAATTGTCGGAATATATTCCATATGTATTAATTTGAATTTATAGATGTTTAACGTTAAAATCGATGCATGGGAATAATTTATAATAAATTTTTAAATGCCCACCACTCTTAAATGCGCATGTTCCCACATCGAGGCCAGTAGCGGAGTGGCCATCGGGAGAGTCGGGACATTTCCCGGTGGGCCGGTAGTGTTTTGAGGCTGCGAGGGCCGGTCTGATACATTGCAAGTTATATAGCAACCCCGTCTGGCGGCCTGATGTGCGGCCGCTTTCCCTCTGGTCAAACTGTGCAGCCTCTTTGCTCAACACAGTAGGCTATATAAAAGTGCTCAACCTGTTCGGCAGGTACAACCATGTTTAGGATTTTTTTTTAATATAGGGGAATTATTGAACGGCCCCTCTCCAAATTGCATAGCCTGTCGGCCTTTGATGTGAAAAGCCGCGTCGCCGAATGCCTGTTTATTTCCGTACATACGCGGTCGGATTGATCCATCAAGCAGAGACTATTTGATAGAAAGTGTCGATTAAGGATGTTTAAAATCTCTAGCCTGGTGGTCAGTACTTGAAAGAATAAAATCAGCAAATTTGCAAAGGTTTATCTCCATATGGCTATATATAATAAATAAAATTTAGAAGGGTAACTTTGCAGTATCACATTTTATATTTCCTACTATTAGATTTCTATTAGATTTCCATATTAATAGACGAGAGTATTCAACTGAAATATATAAATATCCTCACAACATTATTATTTCTCAAAACTTTGACAAAAATGATTTTCAAATGAATCTGTATTCTATGTGCACACATTATTCCAGATATGATTTGAATATTAGACAAGATAATATAACGGCAATGAACGTCTCATATGCCATTAAATATCCACATATAAATTAACATTACAGCATAATGAAATTAATAAAAAGACAAGGAAGCAGGATTGGCATGTAAATTGTATTATTATTAGCGGGAAAAAAAGCAATATTACTGAAATAATCGCTGAGGTAATGCGCCAAACACGTTAAAATAAAAAAGCAATAACCGTGGAAAAAAACATTATTATCTCTCAAAACTTTATATGACAAAAATTATATTTAAAGGAAATATTCTTACAGTTATTCAAAGATGCACAAATTATTCCATATTACTCCGTTTATGAGCACATTCATCTCTGGTCTCGCTCTGTTATGTAATAGCTGATTGAGGTGCGCATCTCCGTCTTTCAAACAGGTATAATTTTGTATAGTTACTCATTTAGGAAAATTAGCCATGATTTAATTATTTTATTAATATTATGAAAATGTTTTTTTTTTGTTTGGCAAATTGATTATGATTTGTATTACCCTAGTTTTACTACAAATAGGCTACGAGACATTGTTTTTTACCACGGAGGGCCGGTGGTATACAAAATTTCCCGGTAGATTTTTTGGTCCCACTCCGCCCCTGATCGAGGCATTACAATTTAGTTCTTTTCATGTCGTTTTAATCATTTAATTAAATCTTTTTACTTTAAATGTTTACTTTAAATGTTCTGTAACATTTACATGTGCGTTAAACACCGTGAAACAATTTGGCTATATTTTTAAATAGTTTTTGAAAAGATGACCTTTTTCTGATATGGAGGATGAAGAGTCAGTTGGAGAAATAACGCTAGTCCTCGGGACTTTTGGGCTGTGTGATTGAAAAAAATCCAAAATTCTCTTCTGAGACATTGCGAAGCTGATAGATACAGATAGCCTAGTAAATGCATTCGTCATTGTGGCTGTGAGTGTGCATGCTTGTCTGTTATGCTTATACGTATTTGCAGGGCTGAATCGCAATCACGCCGTCAAAACAAATCTGATTGGCTAATAAACACTGAATAAATTAAATCATTTTAAAATGACTAAAATTATCCCTCTCTTCATCACACACCCCAAGCATGACATACGAAATGTCTTGGAACAGAAACAAACAATCAGAGATATTTTTAAGCCATCATTTTATTGTCATCGCAGTTTTAAAACTTTGCCACCACGGGGTGCTGCAGCACCTGCAGCACTCCCACTTCCCGCGCCTATGCAAATGTGTGTGAGTTCAAGCTGGAGGAAAGTAAAAATCTTATTCAAGGAACTCTGTTGTTCAAGTTTTGTGAACTACGGCACTGCATATTGCCAAAACTGAGGGTGAGCGTGTAGCAGGAGTAGATCCAAGTGGTAATTATGAAGCATATAATTTCATACTCGGTCACCTTCAGACTGTAGTGAAGACTACAAAATACCTCTATAGACAGTGGCAGTGATGTATCCCTACAGGCGAGCAAAGTGATTGTCACAGGGTGACGATCATTTTAGGGGCGGAACTAAAAGTTGGAGAGTTTTGTTCCGCCCGGAAGCGTTTCTGTTCAGACGGAAGATCACGAACACCGGAACTTCCGGTAAACCCCGCAAGCGCAAAATCAGCGAATTCACTGCAGGTGCGGCTGATTAACCGTAGCGGTTGCTGATTGGAGGAAACAATGGATCCGGGGAGTATAAAGAGATCATCTAAAAACGCAGTTAGGAGTCGTTCGCTGGAGTCTTTGTTGGCGTGTGTTGGCGCTGCTGTTGTGCTGTGTATACTCTTCAGGCTGGGCTGGCGTGGCTGTGTGGGACGAAGGAAAGCATACTGCTGGAATCTGAAACGAAACCGAGAGAGAAATCAACGTAGAGTGAGTAATAAATGATTCGAAGGAAACAAGAACTGCTGGCATTATTGGTGTAAACATTGTGCTGTGTGTGTTACACCAATTCGTCTGCTGCTGTGGATGTGAGTCTGTGTGTGGAGGGAAGGCTGAAAACGGAGCATACTGTGCGACGCTTGTGAGTACAAATAAATACTTTTAGACATTGGCTGCTAACCCATTGTGTGTAGACTGTTTGATGGAAGTAGGACGGCCCTACCGCGGAGCAGTGTGGTGGGAGCGCCGGATGAAAGCCAGCTCGGGTGACTATAGCCCTTATGAACGTAGACTGAGTCGGTAAACAACGCCATACCGAATTCCGGGGAAGAAGGTGAAGACGGGGTTCCTCAGTGCTCACTTATAGTGTGGTGTGGTGAGTCTATATTGTGTGGAACCTTTCACTTAAAGTGGTGCAGTGTCATGTTTTTGCTGTGTGTGTGTATTATCCGCCAGACCCCCGCCTCCGTCCTCTGAACTGTGGGAAGACGGAAAGGCTGCCAGCGCCAGTCGCTGCATCATCCTAATATATGCTGTAGGTGAGCCCGAGTGGAAACGCTTATTGAGGCTGGATATCAACGGACCTTCTGTGAATTTGGGTTGTGTGACGAAGAGGTGGTGAAGCGCTTTGACCACAAAGAACCGTGTGAGTAACGTAAAGCATACAAAATTGCTTGCATGTTGTGATTCATAACCTGTGCTTTGCGGAGTGAGGCGGAGTCGATCTCATCTGTCCCGTAGCCTCTTCAAAAGGGTGCCCCTGTCTAGCATTCGCTAGTTGGTGAAGTGGAAAAGAGAGGGGAGCACTCGGCTCGGTGTGACAGAGTGAGTTGTGCCCCTGCAGTAGCAGCAGCCGTCGAGAGGAGTGTTCCTCGACGCCATCATTGTCATCTGGCCTTGAGGCTTTCGGCGAGTTGGGGAACACGGTCACCATAAGTCCACCTTTTTCTTTCATTCACCCAAACGAAACATATGCCTGTATTGATCATCAATTAGCCACGTGTGGAAGTAAGAGAAGGAGAGATTGTATCTACCATACTTACTGTACGTCGTGTCCACTGGAGAGGTGAGAGAAACCCCCAGCTGTGTACTTAACCATTCTGTGTGTCCCAGCCAGCAGCCTGTGTGAAGAAAGAGAGGAGGAGAGATTATACCTACCATACTTACTGTATGTTGCGTCCGCTGGAGAGGTGAGAGAAACCCCGAGTTGTGTACTTAATCATTCTGTGTGTCCCAGCCAGCAGCCTGTGTGAAGAAGGAGAGAGGAGAGATTATATCTACCATACTTACTGTATGCCGTGTCCGCTGGAGAGGTGAGAGAAACCCCCAGTTGTGTACTTAACCACTCTGTGTGCCCCAGCCAACAGCCTGTGTGAAGGAAGAGAGAAGGAGAGATTATACCTACCATACTTACTGTATGTCGTGTCCGCTGGAGAGGTGAGAGAAACCCCCAGTTGTGTACTTAACCAGTCTGTGTGTCTCAGCCTGCAGCCTGTGTGAAGAAGGAGAACAGAGAGCCTAAATCTGCCATACTTACTGTATGTCATGTCCGCTGGAGAGGTGAGAGAAACCCTCAGTTGTGTACTTAACCAGTCTGTGTGTCTCAGCCTGCAGCTTGTGTGAAGAAGGAGAACAGAGAGCCTATATCTGCCATACTTACTGTATGTCGTGTCCGCTGGAGAGGTGAGAGAAACCCCCAGTTGTGTACTTAACCAGTCTGTGTGTCCTAGCCAGTAGCTTGTGTGAAGAAGGAGAGAGAGGAGATCATACCTACCATACTTACTGTATGTCGTGTCCGCTGGAGAGGTGAGAGGAGCCCCCAGTTGTGTACTTAACCGTTCTGTGTATTCTAGCCAGCAACCTGTGTGGAGGAAGAGAGAGAAAGAGGAAGCCATACTTACCATACTCGTTGTGTGTTGCGTTCACTGGAGAGGTGAGAGAAACCCCCAGTTGTGTGCACAACCCCTCTGTGTGTTCGATCAGCTACCTGTGCAGAGAGAGAGATATACCCGTGATTAGGGGTACGTTCCAGACACAGACACACACACACGCCTATCTCCCAGCATTCATTTTATTTCTGTTCTGCCTCCAGGAAGAAGAGGAGGGCCCCACGGGAATTACGAGCCAGGCGGAGAAGCCTGAGGTACATCTCCCCCCCTCTTCCATTGCTCTGGACCACGACCCACCTGGAGAGCAGAGCGAGAGCATTCGTTTTAAATATCCCCCTTTCCCTGCCCTTCTAAAAAGTCATTTTAATTAAATTAATAAAAGATTATTTTTATACTTATTCACGCTTGTGTTGTTTGGTCATTGGGTTGGCTTTGGGGACCTCCTCGAGGTGGAAGTTAAACAGGGGTGTGGCCTAGTTACATTTGTGGCCACCCCCGGCTTGTGACATGATTTTCATCAAGCTCTGGGAAAATTTGAATATAGTCTCACCAGATTAGTTTCAAGGAAAGCTGATTTTATTATAGCAAAACAAGATGAAGAGAAATTTCCACAAAATTTACCAATAATTAGGTTAAAGCCCACAGCTCTCCCAAAGTTCACCGGACGTAAGCGTGAATTTTATAGATGGAAGAAGGACTGGGAAGCTTTGCAAAAACAGGGTGAACCTACCGGCTCAAAGGAAGTTAAGAAGATGCAGGTAATAGGTAGTTTGGATTGGAAGATGGTAAAAGATCTCCGCCTTACTACATATACAGTAATACATCAGAATATATTTTCCGTGTCTTGGAAAATCGATATGGGAACGTAATGGCCATAATGACCTTGAAAATACAGGTGCTATTAAAAATATACTGGTAACGAAAACAACAGAAGGGAAACTTCCTGATACCCTAAAGAAGGAGTGGTTAGTTTATGTCTCTGACCAGCAAAATGCCATCACATCAGAAAATCGGTTTGATAACCTTTTGACATTCCTTAAGAAGCAGGAAAGCAACTATGAACAGCTTGAGCTGCTAAGGGACGAGGAATCAAGAACAGAACTAAGATGGGCAAGATAAAAATCTACAAAATCAAGTAGTAGTCAAGCAGCAGTGCCGCCCCGAGCCTCTTAGGGGCCCAAAGCAGAATTTGTTTTTTTTTTATTAAAAAATAAAGAAATTACAAACATTTATAAAAACAACAAAGTTGCACATTAATGTCTAAAAGTAGCATTAGGAACAGAAATCAAATCAAATGAATCATAACACTATCTTTAACTCCCTCTAAAGTTTAAACATCAAGTGTTCTGATCTTTGAAGGGCATAGTGAGGATCACTTCTGACTGGAGCTGGACCAGACACATTTAACCGCAAGTGCGTCCAGAAAGCTGCTCACTTTAGCACTTTTTTGCGGGTTAAATTGTTTAAAATCACTTGAAATGTTATCATTTGAAAGCCTTTGAAACACATGCAAATGATAAACTTTCCCTATTAATCCGTGAATCGCATTCGAGCCGAACTGTGGGTCGATCACGGATCAACTGCGATCTGTCACACCACTAGCTGCTGCTGCACAAATTAAACATACTGTAAATAATCATGCAAACATACCTTTATCTTGCTCTTTTTTCTCCTCCTCTGTCCTTTTCTTCTTTCTTTTTTTGGCACCAGAAGGATACATCCTTTTTTGTGTCGTGCTTATCATTTATTACAGTGACACGCACTTACCCGCTGGCGCGAATTTCAATTCACGCAAGGTGTCTATATTGCGCATGACTCAAACGCTAGCACTACAGACACACCGCAGTTGTCTGAAAATCAGAATTTTCTTGTCTTAAATTATTAATTTATTCACTTGTATTCATTCATTCAAAAAAGAAAAGAAAAGTAGTAGCCCTCAAAGGAAGGGTAGATATTGTTTTGAAGAAGATAGTGAGAGGTGCACTGTCCTAAATGATTAACCTAATACTACCACAAAGATGCAATTTGTGTGTGTGTGTGTGTGTGTGTGTGTGTGTGTGTGTGTGTGTTTGTTTGTGTGTGTGTGTGTGTGAGTGAGAGTGAGTGTGAGTGAAAGAGACTATATGTAAATATTGGCATGTAAATGTGTTCAGTCCAGGACGGAATGATCATGTAAAATGTAGGACAGATCTGACATTGAATAATCATTGTAAACATGTCACTTCTTGTTGCCAGCTGGTTGCGCTATGGCCATAAGTGACTATTGGCATGTAAATGTGTTCTGTCCAGGACTCTTATCAATCATGTGAAGTTTGGGACAGATCTGACATTGCATAATCATTGTAAACATGTCACTTCCTTTTGCCAGCTGGTGGCGCTATGACCATAAGTGACTGTTGACATGTAGATGTATTTAGTCCAGGACTATTATTGATCATGTAAAATGTAGGGCAGATCTGACATTGAATAATCAGTGTAAAACATGTCACTTCTTGTTGCCAGCAGGTGGCGCTATGGCCATAAGTGACTATTGGCATGTAGATGTGTTCAGTCCAGAACTCTTGTCAATCGTGTAAAATTTGGGATGGATTGGACATTGCATAATCATTGTAAACATGTCACTTCCTGTTTCCAGCTGGTGGCGCTATGACCATAAGTGGGTATTGACATGTACATGTGTTCAGTCCAGGACTCTTATTAATCATGTGAAGTTTGGGACAGATCTGACATTGCATAATCATTGTAAACATGTCACTTCCTGTTGCCAGCTGGTGGCGCTATAGCCATAAGTGACCATTGACATGTAGATGTGTTCAGGTCAGGACTCTTAGCAATCATGTGAAGTTTGGGAAAGATTGGACACTGTATGACTGAGGTCCAGCAACCTGTTTCAAAGGGAAACATCAAATTTTGGTGGGCCGGAACAGACACAAATTTTAACATAGAATCAAACCCTTCGCAATTTAGCATCGCAAAGGCCTTAAGATGAGACTCACTAAATATGATGATGCTCCAACGAAAACTGTAGGAGGAGTTAGTTAAAGTATGACTGCTGGAAATTAGAAAAATGAGCCAAAATCTGAGAAATAATTCAAAATACCTGACTTCCTGTCTTCACACCCCGGTGTGCTCGGGCCCTAATTAAGACAAACTTGCTGAGCTCATTATTATCTATGTCCATACAACGTTTCCGCGAACATAACAAATTGTTTAAAAAAAACCTCTCTCATTTATCTTCATCTAAATAAATAAATAATCCGATATTTGTTGAAAATTTCAAATAACAGTATGCTCTATTATTTAAAAATCAGTTTCGACCATTAGTTTAAAACAAGCAACATGATTTTAAACAATAAGATAATTAGAAAGATTTAATTCAAATGTATTAGTTGTTATTTACCTACTTTATTTTAAATGCAATTTATGTCATAGTAATCTTCAGTTTAAATTTTGCTTTTAAATATGCCACATTTTCATATTTTTTCTATTTACGTATTTATTTTATATTCACCTAGATTGACAATAAAGCTTGCTTCAACTTGAAGTAATTAAAAGATTATCTCTTACCGAAAGTCTGTAATTATTAACAAATATTTTATTATCAGAGTGCAGCATTTTATTAAGGTTTTCTGGTCTTGTGTAATTAAATAAAAAGAGAAAAAAACAATTTTTGACAAAGGGTCAATTTTTACAGTTTAACTAAAATAAGTTTGATATTAGCAACGTTTTTAAGATTTTTTAATTAATTCCAAAAAAAGCTCGGGTTTTAAATAAGAGACGCGCATAAAATGTCATTCATGTAATTTCATAGATTACTCATTCACTTCACACACATTATTTGTGATTTAAAGAGTTTATAATTTAGCGCTGTTCCAGCAAATACGTGATTATGTCTGGCCGAATATTTTCGGATGTTATTCGGATGATATTATTCGGATGAATTCGTTATTCGTTGTGAAGCCATTATTCATGCCCTTTCGAATAACGTATTCGGCTTCGGGCACATCCC
The DNA here is from genome assembly GCF_027580225.2 of Misgurnus anguillicaudatus. NCBI lineage: Eukaryota > Metazoa > Chordata > Actinopteri > Cypriniformes > Cobitidae > Misgurnus > Misgurnus anguillicaudatus. Next base: position 40,619,576 of record NC_073360.2, on the reverse strand, counting down.
TAGAGTGGACCTGTGTGGTACGTTACTCATCTCATTGCTCCCATTCCTAATTCAATCACAACTCCAGTGAGACTTGTTTGTAATAGCAGTCCAAGATTCAGTGGCATAAACATGAATGATTTGCTGATTAAAGGCCCAGATTTCAAACCAGATACGTGGTGTTTTGTTAAGATTTAGAAGTGGAGTTTATGCTGCATTAGGAGACATCAAGAAGATATACAATTCAGTTTGGTCAGAGAATTGTGAAATGCATCTGCACAGATTTCTATGGCGAAATTTGCTGGAGACATACACAATTACAAGAGTCAACATTGGTGACAAGCCAGCAGGTTGTATTGCACAGCTTGCAATGCATGAAACTGCCAACTTACCATCTTTTGTTCAACATGAAGAAGAATGTAGAGTGCCTCAGCAAGACAGCGATGTTAATGACATTCTTACGTCTCATAATAATTTACATGAACTGAAAGCCATTGTAGCAAATGTGGAGTTGATTTTGAAAGGAGGAGGATTCATCCTTAAAACATGGATCTTTTCAGGTCAAAGTGGGAAGATAAACCCACTGAAAGTAAAGGAAGGGTTATGGTTCTGCCAAATCAAATGCAGGATAATGACATAAAGCTCTTGGATTGGGTTATGTTGTAGAGGAGGACAAGCGGCATGTAATGACAACAATCAATTTTTCAAAGAAGAAAAAGAAAATGAGACTTGGTCAAAATCTCTCACAAGAACAAGTAAGAGTTCAAACACCAAATCCACTTACACAAAGAGAGTTATTAAGCCAAGTATCGAGAATGTACGGTCCAATTGGTCTAATTACTCCAGCCAAACAGAAGGGGGCGATTCTAGCTTAAAGAGCTTACCAAGAGGTACAGTAAAGGATAGAAAGATTCCAGTAAGTGAAACTTGGGATACTGCACTCTCAGAAGATCTTAAAGAAGATTCGATCAGGCTCTTTGGGGAGTATGTTCAGCTTAGTAAAGTTAAATATACCAGAGGCATAACCCATCAAAACTTCAATGATGACCCCTGTGCAATAACATTTTCAGATGGATGTGAAAATGCTTATGGTGCGGTAATGTACCTTAGGTGGAGCTCTTAAGAAGGTGCAGTCATTAGACTAGTGGAGTCCAAAGCTAAGCTAACTCCATTAGATCACAACGGAGATGCTGTTAAAGCATAATTCAAGTTAAGGGATGGTATCACTTGGTTGATAGCCAAACAGTTATTGGAGCTATACATCGAGCAGTTTTCCCTTACCTATAGTGAATTCCAAACAGTTATTCAGATGGCAGCTAACCTAAGTAATGAACGACCAATTGATGCCAGAGCACAAGTTCAAGAAGACTGCATTCAATATGTAACTCCCAATCCATGGTTGCTAGCTAGAGCATCTCTTAGTGGTGATATGAAGACATTTGACCTTTGTGCCTACCCTTTTAAGCATCTCCAAGCAATGCAGGTAGAGGTAGATACATTTTGGACATGTTGGAGCCAGCTTCCAGTTGAGGAACAAATGAGCATGAAATTCTAGGAAGCAGTTTGCCTTCATGATTTTACAATCTCCTCTTATGATATTATTCTAGGAAATTGAGTGGGAGGTGTTAAGTCAAACTGGAAGAAAGATTGAATATGGACTTTTAAATATTCCAGTACACTAGAGGGCAGCACTATGTTACTGCTGTTGAGCAAATAGATAGTGAAGAAGAAAGCTTCTTTGTTTTTCAATTGAAGGAAGTATCAATCTCAGTTTGGTGTGCACAGACTAAGGTCAAAAGACCTGAAAAATACAAATCAAATCGTGAAGAGGCAGCTGGTAAACATTTAACACTATTCTTGCATAGATAGATTACTATTGATGTAGCAAAATTGTTTGATAATTAATGAACATCTCATCCTGTTTTAAAAGTTGAGGTATAAAGACAGGTAAATTGTGTAGAATATATTTCATGTGATACGTCATTGAATGGGATAAAGTTTGAGCTAATCAATTTAATGGAAAAAATAAATCATATTGTGGCCGCTGGAAATTATGCACGGGACCAACAAATACAAATGGGGTTCTTTTATTCCTAAAAAATTATAATAAATGTTCTTATTTGACTTTTGAGTATGTGAGACAGAGAATCAGTTCTCCAAAGGGTCCCGAAATGAATAACCGGATCAAAATGAACACTATTTTCAGTACAAATATATGTTTCATTCCAAAATAATGTTTTTAACTTTAAATGTACAAGTTTTGGAGATTTACATATTCTACTGAACAAGTAAACAAATAACAAAATGAAGTAAACAAAAGAAATAAAGTAATAGCAAAAGAAATACGATTTGGCAAAATGTAGAACAATTTAGTAGCAAAAACAATACAATTTAGTCACAGAAGTAATACGGTAGTGGCAGTACTGTAAAAGAAAACAAAACATGTTTCACAATCACACTACCTTAAACTTCATACAAGATTCATATTAATACACATTTAAAACAATAAGATAAACATTACTCACTTTTTGAACACACACACACGCGGATCTTTCCAGAAGAACAGGCACCGAATACACCAGGTAAGTTAGCTTCGTGCTAACGGCTGCACCAGTACACTTACCGTGTGTCTCAATCAGCTCCCTTGTTCAGTAGTCAGGGCACTGATCAGGGAGTCAGCCATTTTAAGGGCTGTCTCAATCGCAAAATCCGTTCAGTGCACTGGAACGTTCGTTCCCTAAAAATTCCCACAATGCACCGCAAAAACCAGTGAGCATCGATGTTCCCTATGTTCCCTAACCGGAAATCACGTGACCTTTTCTGAAGCTCGCCAACCGAACATCACGTGATCCAACTCAATAAACTGTATGAAATGTTACAGAACTTTTATAAAGACAAACGTTTGTTTTAGTTGTAAATATAAACACACATTGCTACACAGTAAGGAACCACAATCTACTCAATATTTAAAATAATAATATTTATTTAAAATTGTAAATATATTTATTACATTTAAAATTTAATTATATGCCTCCAATTTTATGCACAGATATGTAAGAGAATAATGACAGCATTTTTCACAATGTACTGTTTTTAAAATGAAGTCAAAGAGATGTTGGTTTTGCCGGTTGTTGATGAGTAACAGCTGTGAGTGATTACAACGCGCTTATAGCCACGTGACCGAAAAATAAGTGAACATTGTCCCAATGTGAAGTGACCTAGGGTCCTTACCAGTGCCCGAACCTGTGTACAAGATATACTGATTCACGACCTCGGGAGCTAGGGAACGAATTGAGACACACGGTTAGGCATCCGCACACGCAAATACACGGCCAAAACTCGGTAGTCCAATAAAACCTCTCCGTAAGATGATCTTCACTCACCGAAACCGGCACGTATTTGAAAAGACACGCAATCCAGCGCAAAAACCCGATAACACGGAGCACAACACACATACACAGCAGCACATGCAACACTCAGCTTCTCGTGCTTTCTCCCGTCTGACGTGCACCGCGCTCGCGCAGGCGATGACGTCACACGCACACACGTAAAAAGTACCTTTTTCTTGTTTTAGTAATTTACTTTATAACAATAACAGAAATAAAGGTCAGAAATTACCATCTGGTTACAATATTTATGTATAAGATGAGGGTTGTTGAATTGTTTGTGATGCTAGCAGTTAATATTTGATGAGATTTGTGGAATATTGAAACCTGTTTATTTGTATTTGTCAATTTATGAGAACTGTGTATTTGTATTTGTCTTTCTGAATCCAGTTAAAAATCTCCTTTGATGGTTATTCCTTTCAACCAGGGAAATTATGAACAAACAAATATAGCTTGACAGTAGCCTATGTTTGAAAGTCAACTTAAATCTCCTAATATACCTAAGATCTAGTCCCGGCTTAATCTAAACCCTGTCTCGGAAACTGTCAAATTGTCAATACACAAAAGCTTTGAAAATGTACAACCTCACATCAAATTTGCATACAACTTTTAATACATTTTCTTAGAAGTATCTGCAGATGCCACATATCTGATTCCATACAAATGAAACACTATATGAGGAGTTTAAAATTGTAGTTTCTTTGGGCTAGACCAGTAATTGTCAAAGTGTGGTCCACTGGTGGTCCGCCAAACCCCCCCAGTGGTCCGCCAAAAGATGACCTAAACTAGGCAAGTGTTTATACCAGGGGTTCTCAAAGTCCGGACTGCGGTCCGGATCCGGACCCGAGTCCCGACGAGAACTTGATTTGGACCCGCGTCCACTTCATATTACAAGTGCATTCATTTTTATGTGATTGCTAAATGTGTGCATTTGCTACTTTACAAATGCATATTAAACTTGTAAACCATTCGTTTCGTTTTTTTTCTTTTTAGATTTAAGAGTATTCCTGGTCCGAAAATAAAACGAGTTATTTAAAAATTTCCTGTTTGACGCTGTAGCCATCACACCCAGATATTATGCACAGCTACTTCATGCACTACGGCTTTTGATCAGTAAGTCCATATCAATCTGAAATCACTGCTGGTTTGAGTCGTTTAAAACATGCATTTGAAAAAGCAACACTCGTCAAACATAATCACTATACATATTCTTTATTATCATGAAAATACCTGAAAAGGTTTGAAGAACAGCAATATAAATATATCCTTAAGACATTTCCTGGAGATGCGTGTGTCTGGTTTTTCGTCTGCAGCGCATATTAAGTTTCTGCCCGAGAGCGCCCCCTGGCTTATGGATGTAGCGTCATTTCACCGTAATTCATTGAGACATTGAGAAGCATAGTAAGCATTATTTCTTGTGTTTATGTTTAAAAAATTATTTTTAGTTTAAATGCAAAACACACTTGTTTTTCCCAAACTATTTGTGTTGATTTGTTATATAAACAAACGATTTACATAAAGTTTTTCCGGACCTATGTAAATGATGAGAATTCAGATTTGGACCTTTGAATGTACACTTTGAGAACCCCTGGTTTATACAATTGTCACTTATTTAAAACTGTGATATCAGTTCTTGCCTTTCTGTTTTAATAACATAAAAAGGGATCGGTTGGCTAAACCAAAGAGGAGTCAAAATAAAAGATCAAGCATCAACTGAAAGCAACTAAAATCCACAGATCCACAGATCTATTGGTTTTGTAATGTACTAGTTTTTGTTCATGTGTAAAATCCCTGTAATTTCAGTGATTTTGGACATTAAGGGGAATATTTTTTTCAGTATTTTATTGTTAACTAGTTACAACCATAGACTTCATATACCCACCACCTCAGTTTGAGTATGTTTAATTGCATTTTTTTTCACATGTGCAGTTTGTTGTTCATATTAAGCTGCAACTCATTTCATATTTACTTTTTCAAATGAAATAAAATATATAATTTCATATGATAATTTCATGAACATAGCATTGCATTTGTTTTTTAAAAAATCGTTTTTGACTTGAAACTTAAACTTAGCTTATCCTTCCTATTTTGTTGTTTTTTGGGGGAGTGTTAGAGTGAGATTCTGTTAGGTGGTCCTCAGAAAAAAATTGGAAGATAAAGTGGTCCTTGGGCTGAAAAAGTTTGAGAAACACTGGGCTAGACCAATGATTACAGTTAATACACTGAGATGTTTATATGAGTAAAGAGTCAATGAAAAAATTCATTATTTGTTTCTTAATTACAGTTTTAATTGCATGTTCTGTGACCGTGTTTATCATTTACATTATTACAGGCTGAGTGATTGTTTTATATCAGATAAGGATTGCATTGCTCTGACTTCAGCGCTGAGATCAAACCAATCACAACTGAAAGAACTGGATCTGTCTAAAATTAATCTAAGCGATTCAAAAGTGAAGCTGATCTCTGATGTACTGAAGAAACCTGAATGTAAACTGGAGACACTGAAGTAAGATTGTGATCTGATGTTATTAAACTATATTTAAAATGATCAAACAAAATGTTATGTAAATTAAGTTAATTTCATTTAACCTTTATTACAGGTCAGCACTTTTACCAAAAGTCACAAACACAAAACATTGAAATTGTAAATTATAATGAGAAAAAGTAAAAATCATCCACCAGGCACATAAATATTAATATGAGGGTGAAGTTCTGCCTGTGTAAATTTTCCTCCATCCCGTAGGATTTTATGATCGTCCATAAACGGACTTAAAGGTGGAGTGCACAATGTTTGAAAAACGCTACGGAAAAGGAGACGGGCCGACTACCAAAACACACTTATAGCCAATCAGCAGTAAGGAGCGTGTCTACTAACCAACATCCTTGCCAGGTTGCGTATGTGTGGGGCGGGCCTTTTAAAAGAAGGTCCAGATTCTATTGGGGTAGGGGCGTGTTTGTTTAGGTGATTTCAAATTTCAACATTGGCTTTCAAACATTGTGCACCCCGCCTTTAACTTGTACAGCTTGTTGAACTTATTTGAATGAACATCTTTCGCTTGTCTTAGAGACTTGATTTTGTCAGTGAACACCTCTTCTTGGACCATACGAATTATGAATTGTTCAATAGTGTCTGTCTGCGGAGTGCAAGAGAGGGGCGTAACTTATAGCAGGGGGCGTAACTTAAGTTGTCCAAGTCACACAGAATCCCGCGGGATGTCAGGACGACTTCCGCTAAACTGACACGCCACATCCGATAGCTAGTTTAGTAGTATGAAGATTGTTTAGCTCTCTTTCAACTTTAGCATAATGACAAATAACGTTACTGCCGTAAATGTTTTAAATTGAGGGCACAGAGGAAGCTTCATAAGACGCTCAGATGGTCTTATATTGTCTCATCCATCGTAACGTGGGTAGACAATATGGCCATATACGGCATATATGGACATATTTACCAACCTAAAATTATTAGAGTACTGAGGCATACCAATATTTAAATTGTGAACTGTTACACAGTGAGGGTGATTTCATTTTTTTTTTTTTAAGTAAATGTGCACCTCAGACAGTTTGATATGTATTAAACCAAGATGAAATCCATTTGCAAACTTGCAGAGACTTAATTCTTTTTAAGTTTTAAGGGGAATCTACAGAGCTCACATGGTTTTATAAGAAAGGGCTAACAGATGACATCTGATGATATTGTAAAGGTTTATTAAAATAACTATTCACAACAGGTAACTTCTGGTGACATTGTAAAAGTTTATAAAAATAACTATACACAACATGTAAAATCTGGTGACATTGTAAAGGTTTATAAAAATATCCTTTCAGCAAGATCACCCTGCAATAAATTATAACACAGCTTTATGAGAGTCATCAGGAGCTGATCTCAAGTGTATAGCTGGAAGCTGTTGATGTATGTACAGTATTGGTAAAGTGCACATGAATGCATTTTATAATAATAATGCATCCAGTGTCAACCCTGTGTAGAGCTGACAAATGTGGTTGTTTCTCAGCAGCAGTAATGTACAATGGTGCCAGCTCAACACATTTGGGCAGTTTCCCAGACAAGGTTTAGCAGGGGTGCCCAAAGTCGGTCCTGGAGAGCCGGTGTCCTGCAGAGTTTAGCTCTAACTTGCATCAGCGCACCTGCCAGGAAATTTCTAGTATGCTTAGTAAGACCTTAATTGGCTGCTTTAGGTGTGTTTGATTAGAGTTAGAGCTAAACTTTGCAGGACACAGTTTGGAAACCCTTAGTTTAGATCAGGGGTGACCAACCCTGTTCCTGGAGATCTACCCTCCTGCATATTTTAGTTCTAACCCAGCTTTAACCATCACACCTGACTATAACTTTAAGGTTGCCCTGAAATGCTTGATTGGCAGGTTCAGGTGTGTTTGATTGGGGTTGGAGCTGAACTCTGCAGGACAGTAGATCTCAAGGCACAGGTTTGGTCACCAACTGTTAGATGAAACCAGCAGGCAAACCGGCCGGTTCCTGCAACGCCGACGACGCGGACCTTCTTGGGACCTCAGAGGACGAGGAGGCCATCCCGCCCTCATGTGCTTCCCAGGTTAACCCCCCCCCCCCCCCCCCCCCCCGCGGCTTTACCTCAGTCCATCCTTCTCGAGGTGTGTGAGCGCACGGCTCAAAATCGAGTGGCCGGCCCCTCAGAGCGCTACCGACCAAGAGAGGGGTATTTATGATGGGAAAGTGCTGGGACCCCATCTCGGCCCGAGGAAACAACTCTTCCCTGTTCTTCTGGCGTGCGCTAAGCAGATGAGGCATTATTGGAACGACCCGCTCGACCTGAAACACGGTCACGCAGGCCTCGAGGTGAAGGACATGGCAGCTCTCGGCCTGGGCGACCCGCCCACGGTCGAGCCGTCGATCGCCAGACACCTTAACCCGGTCCAGGGTGGGCTGCTCGCTCCCCCGAAGCCGGTCTTGCCCAATAAAACGGACCGTTTTTCTGCATCGGTTCTGCAGGCCTCATATAAGTCCTCAGCCTTGGCTGTGAGGGCCCGCAACGTTTCCTCGCTCCTTTCCGCTACCCAGGCGGAGAATCTGGACGACTTGGGGGCTCAGCTGGATAAGGGGTCTCCCTCACCGAAGCTTGTGGAAGGAGATCCTGACAGTGAATGATCTCGTCCTACGTAACGCTTGACAGGCCGTCCAGGCGTGCGGGCGTTCTATGGCGCTTTCTGTGGCAGGGGAGCGCACGTTGTGGCTTAACCTGTCGGGCCTTGCCGACAGTGAGAAGAGGCGTATCGCTGGTGCTCCGGTTGAGCCTGGCCAGGCTTTTTTCGGCCCCCCCATGGCTTTGATGCAGCAACGGTGTGATGAAAAGAAAAAAGAGGACGAGGCTTTCAAGCTTTGCCTTCCAAGGAAGGCAAACCCACGTCAGGTGCCCCCTGTACGTTCGCCTAACCCCCCTGCTACAGCTCGGCACTCTCACTACAGTAAGGAGAGGCCCCGCAACAAACCCCCTCCACGGCAGAGTAACCCCTGCTAAACCCAGGGGAAAACCGCCTCCTGCTGCGGCAGGGAAACCCCCCAACCCGACCCCCAACATCCCGAAACGCAAGCTGCCTGATGTTCGATCGTTGGGGGTACAGGGTCTTTGTTCACAGGCCACAAGCCCATTGAACTCTCCCCCACAGAGCTCCTGTCCAAGAGACAGAGGTTTTCTCACGGAGGGGTCGACCACCCCCCTCAAGAGGCTGCCCAGCCTGTGTGTTCAGTGGATGTGTTTTGTCCCCCCACGTTCAGGGGGTTGGTTGTGAGGAAATGTACACCAAGCATTTACACTGTTCCCCTCACTCAACAAATAAAGGCTTCGGTCCAAGTGCTCACCAGCACAAAACATACAAAAAACACACAAAACACAATAAAACAAACGAATCAAATGAATTCGTTTCAGAGAGAGCACATCTCTCTGCAGAGTAATTCCCTCTCTGAACCCACGCATGTCACCCCCTGTTTGTCCACTAGATGGCGCCATTGCATCACAAATGAGTCTACCGAGCGATCACGAGTTCAGCTGCGTGCCCCCCATGCTGGCAGGCACTCTAGCGAGTTACGAGCCAGCCTGGCGGGCGGTAGCAGCACCCGATTGGGTTATGTGAACAGTTACGCAGGGCTACAGACTACAGTTTGTCAGAAAACCCCCGCGTCACAACGGTATTCTCTTCTCTCACACGGAAGAGAATTCCGCTTACATTCTGACAGAGGAAATCTCCTCTCTTCTAATGAAAGGAGCGATTCAAGTAGTGCCCCCGATCTGATAAATCAGGGGTTTTACTCCCGTTATTTCCTGGTCCCAAATAGGGACGGCTCTCTCTGCCCTATCTTAGACCTAAGAGTGTTGAACAAACATTTTAGGAAATACAATTTCAGAATGTTAACCCACGGCGCTTTGGCCAGAGCCATAAAACAGAATGACTGGTTCATGTCAGTTGATCTGAGAGATGCTTTTTTCCATATAAGCATTTATCTGCCGCACAGGAAGTTTCTGCGTTTCACGTATCAGAACAAATGTTACGATTTCACGGTTCTTCCTTTCAGTCTCTCTCTCAGCCCGCGGAGGTTTTGTCTGTGTGCGGAGGCGGCCCTTGCCCCTCTGAGAATGTCAGGTCTACGGATTATGACATACCTAGACGATTGGCTTATCATAGCCGAGTCGAAAGAGAATGTGCTGCAGGAAACTTGCCGTGTGCTCTCACATATCATATCCCTGGGGTTCAAAGTGAATGTGAACAAAGCAATTTCACACCCAGTCAGAGTGATTTTTCTGGGCTTGGAAATCAACTCAGTCTCCATGCGAGTGGGTCTTTCTCAGGAGCGCGTCCACGCTTTAATGAATTGTGTGTCACAGTTCAGAGAGGGAAAGAGAGTGCAGTATTGTTCATGCCTCAAACTGCACGGTCTTATGGCTTCAGCTATTCAGGTTTTGCCCCTGGGTCTCATGAGAATGAGACCATTCATGAAATGGGTTTTATCACTACATTTCAGCCCGTTACGCGATCTCTGTCACGTGGTAACAGTGACGCGCATCTGTTCGGCAGCTCTGCGCCATTGGAGGAACGCAGATTTTTACGTACAAGGCACCCCCTTGGCGACAGTTATGTTGCGGAAAGTCGTGACGACAGATGCGTCCTTAACGGGCTGGGGTGCAACCCAGGAGGGCAGAGCGGTGAACGGGCTGTGGCCGAGCAGTCTCCATTCAGCACACATAAATTATTTAGAGCTCCTCACCATATGGAAAGCTCTGAATCATTTTCTGCTGCACCTGCGGGGACATCATGTTCTCGTACGCTGCGACAATACCGCAGCGGTGGCATACATCAATCGCCAGGGCGGTGTGCACTCCTCAAAACTTCACAATCTAGCTCACAAGCTGTTAGTGTGTAGCAAGGTTTTTTTCTGTCAATACGCGCAACGCATGTTCAGGGCGTTCTGAACAGGGGTGCGGATCTTCTGTCAAGGGGAAACCCTCTTTACGGGGACTGGCATCTCCACCCGCAAGTGGTGGACGCGATATGGAGGCAATTCGGACGGGCAACTGTAGATCTTTTCTCTGGCCAGAGTGAGGGAGGAGGAAATAATTCCTCTGCTGTATGCCCAGCCGTGGCCCCTCCCCCTCCGCACAGACCTGTTATCTCAAGCAAACGGGGAGATTTATCACCCACACCTGGACAGGGTGGCTCTCTGGGTTTGGCCCTTGAGAGGACAAACTTAAACGCGCTGGGGCTACACCCGTGCGTAATTGCTACTATTCAAAATGCCAGGGCCGTCTCGACACAGTCCTTATATGACTGTAAGTGGCAAGTGTTTGAAGGGTAGTGTGCTGAACATGGGCTCACATCATATCAGTGCTCAGTCCCTGTTATGTTGTGTTTCTTACAAAACCTTATGGATAAGGGCAGGTCTTTTTCCACAATTAAGGTTTACGTGGCGCCTATTTCTGCTTGCCACGTAGGGTTTGATGGATCTACTGTCGGGCAACATCCTTTGATCTGCAGATTTATGAAGGGTGCCCGGCGTTCTCTGCCAGTCATCAGGAAAACTGTCCCTGAATGGGACCTCTCCATGGTGCTGGATGCCCTGTCTCAATACCTCTTTGAGCCCCTGGGGAGTATTTCCTTAAAGCTGCTGTCTTTTAAGGTGGCTTTGCTCTTAGCTTTGAAATCAGTTAAACGTGTGAGCGAACTGCATGCATTTTCTGTACACCCTTCATGCACTAATTTCTCTCTGAGTGGAGATAAGGTTTTTCTTAAACCTAATCCGGCTTTTATGCCTAAGTGTTTCCCTGCATTCACGTCGGAGGTGCTGGAGTCCATAATGGTGCACGCTTGCGGCGCGAAAGATAAACACAAAGTGACACGGGGACTCGGAAAGTACACGAACAGAGACGTAAAGAAAAATATAAACGCGAAAAATGGGGCTAACCGGGTAGTAATAGCCCTACATTGATAAAAATTATTTTGTGGTGAAGTAAATAATGTTACCCTACAGGGCTCCAGACTGCAAGTAAATAGTCGCATTTTGCGAGTTTTTTCCCTGCCTATGCAACTATTTTTTATTAAACTTATCTACAAAATTTAAATTTAAATACAATTATATTAATATAATGCGCAGGCGATTACGTCTGAGGCGCATCCAGTCACTCTTCCTGTTGCTGCCCGCTCCCCCGCCTTTCTATCACAGCTCAAGTGCATATCACCTCTCTAAATCCGTCTCGTTTGTCCACTTTCGACTGCTTCTGCCCTGATTGTTTTGAGGGGTGGTCTATGGAGACTGCGGGCGAGAGCCTCTGCTTTAGTTTTCGGAAGAAATGATGGGTTTAAAATGACGCGAAACTAATATTATGTCAGAGTCCGGGGCTTGTGTTGTAATTAACGATGTGCACAGTGTTTTGATTGTGTATGTAAGAGCTTTCTCTGATATTTCAGCGCAGTTGATTAAATAATCTCCCCACAACATCCACATGGTCGAAAAATGACACAAATAAAAGAGGCGGAGATCAGCTGCTTTAGTTTAATCAATGAAAGCCTAAAAATAGAGCTGTACACTGCGTATTCACGCAAGAAGTCAGAAAAACGTAATACATTGTGCTCAAGTAGCTCAGATTACAAGTCCTGGCCAAATTACATCTTCAGAGTGCATGGAGATATTTTGTAATGATTACAGCACAAGAATGTGATTTCTTTACTCAAGTCCATGTTAAAGTAGCCTAAAGCTTTTACAACAAAGTAATAAAAAGTTGATTGTGGGTTTAATGGTTTACAGTAAGGCAAATATATGTTAAAAATAAAAGTATGGTAAAGTTAAAAAATTAATGTATATAAAGAATACAATTATTTATATTTGTAATTAATTTATTAATGCATTAAACATGTTTGGACTTAGTTTTAGTGTTTATTTTTTGTTTTTACACCACCCAGTGACTGGTGCCACCAAATTGAGCTCTACAACTTGGTGGCGCCAGTGCAACCTCTCTCAAATGTTAGTCTGGAGCAGGGTTATTATCGTAAACGAAAACTATCACGAAAACTGAAACTATTTGTGAAAAAACATTTTCGTTAACTGAAATAAAATGAAAACTAAGGTTTCTAAAAAAAACTAAAACTAAACTATAACTATATTGTGGACCTGTAAAACTAACTAAAACTAACTAAAATTTAGGAAAACAAAACTTGCGTTTTCGTTTTTTAAATGTTATTGGATCAGCAGTTGAACACGGAGTCACTCATATTACCGGATCATAAGCACATGAGCAGATGTTGCTGGATCATTAATGACCAATAGGTGGCAGTCTATTAGAACTCGTGACCTGCACAGCAGCGTCACATGATGTGTATGACGCTGTCAGGGCACTGGATCCCTGCCCCCGAACAGTTCGGTTCAGAAAACATCATCTTGTTGCTAACGGCTAGTTTAGTAAGACAATTTGTTTCTGCTGGTAAACCATTACAATAACTGAAGAAGGCCTAATTATCTCAGTGTAAAAACGTTAAATATGGCTGAAAACGCTGACGCCAACCGCTTGCTTGGCAGTGTTAGCTGACGCTTTTTGGTTGCTATGATACAGAATGTCTGCTTGACTAATCTGAAACTATTATATGCCTTTGCGGATAATCAACAAATAATATTATATATTAATATTTAGTCAACAAATAAGTATATTATGTTAGTACAGTGATCTCTTCTGGTACAGAAATGGACACTCATGGACAGAACATTAAACTTTGCATTGATTTTAAGTTGTTGTGCACAGACATAAGTTTGTACAAGTAAGATGTGCTGATTTACTCTAAATTATCTGGGTTATTTTTAACCCAATGCTGGGAAAATATTGGACAGAACACATATGTTGGTTTATAAATAAACATATGCTGGGTTGTTTCAACTCATGTTTGGGTTAACAAAAACCCAGCATATGATTATTTATAACCAAACATGTATATTTATATATGTATATTATATTTACCCAAATAACACAACAGAATTTAGAGTGTTGGTTGGTGTGGTATTTGTCCCGGCCTTTGATTGATAGGACTAAATAAACAAAACGTTTTTTTTAAATCCTCTTATTCTCATCGTATTTTCAACATTTCCATATTTGGCAAGGTGTATGTACACAACCATGATATTGTGCTAAAGACTAAAACTATACTAAAACTAAATAAAAACTAAAAGTAATGATTTTTGAAAAATAGAAACGAAATCAAAACCACTAAAAATGCACCACTAAAAAGAACTAAAACTAAACTGAAATAAAATAACACATTTCAAAACAAAATAAAAATAAAAACTAATATTTTTTTAAAACTATAACAACCCTGGTCTGGAGCCCTGCTGTTGTTATGTTGTGGATGTTTTCGTCCACTATGGGGTGCTCTTGAGTCAGCAAATGGAATGATTTTTGGTGAAAAATCTTATGTTGACACATATTTTGGGAAAATGCTTTGAACATTTTTAACCCTTTTGTTATGTTTGTGAAGAAAAAATCAAAGAAAACATATTTTTAATATAGAAAGTGATTGTAGACTGGATTTTTTTTACCTTTTATCACAGTGTTGGGCATGTGAAAGATTAGTAACAACATTGGCTTTGATGCATTGCTAGTTTTTGTGCAGCATCAGATTTAAATTATTTCTCCCTCATTTACTCTTCGTGGCTGTTTTTGCCCCATTGACTTATTCTCTATTGGTTTGTGTAGTGCTGCACTTTGTGTGACCTCTGCTTTCCATCTTCATTTTGGAGTAAAAAATACTTTTATAGATCGGATGGGGGGGGCATACGTACCTTCGCCTTGGGCCCCCAATTTGCTAAATCCGCCACTGATGAGAATATACAATAGCACCCATACTTACTACACAGAATAGGGTTAGAGAGAGAGAGAGAGAGAGAGAGAGAGAGAGAGAGAGAGAGATACATTAAAAACGAGACAGTAGTACACACAACCTTTAACTCCAGTGTTATTATGTCGTTTAATAGGTCATTAATTAATTAACTGTCATTTGAAATCTCAACAACTTACAGGAATAGTTGTAAGATTCTAATGTACCATAATATCTACTATCGTAAATAGGAAACTATATAGGTGGACAATGAAACTTATGCAAGATTTGTTGTATTTTGTTAAATACTCATTACTGATCATAAGTGTATTCATATAATGGACTTCACAAATCTAACATTAGGCTAACAACACATAGCTAACGTTAGCGAAGTTGGCTTACCTGAAACAGTCAACCAATTCAGCCCCTGCATGACTTCTTAACATGTGTCGTAGCCGAACCATTTCTCGGGAAAAGGGTGTTCGTCAGTCGGCTTTCCGTCCATTAAAATTGGTACGAACAAACATAAGGACGCTTGGATGAGCAACTTTAATAACGTCTTTAGCCACCGTATCTCTATGCAGGCAGAAGAGGAAGACAAAATGACAACATCTCGCCCTGACATCTCGTGTGGTTCTGTGTAACTTGGACAACTTAAAGTTCCGCCCCCTGCTAAAAGTTACGCCCCTTTAAGGTACCCCCCTCTCTTGCGGTCCGCAGACAGACCTATCTCGAATTGTTCAGCATCTTTTCTTTCAAGTGTTGTGGATTTTTTTGATCTTTCTACCAAACCTTTCATACTCCTTGAATAACGTTTGAGCTATGGCTTTCACTGCCCTCTTCCAATTCGAAAACCCTTTTAGGCGAGGTGAAAGAGACCAGGGGCGTCATGCACCAATTTTTTTTAAGGGGGCACAGTGTCAACAGCTCACAGAAATTTGTGCATACGCAGACATCAAACGAAATATTATAAAGCTTTCATTCTTTTCCAAGGTACTTACATTTCTAACAATCTGAAAACCCCTGCTTTCATGCAAAAACCTCCAAAATAAGAGTGATGACTAACTCTAATATCAAATACTATTCAGTCGGAATAATGACACATTTGCATTTACATCTGAAACGGCATGTTTTATTTAAGTCTTAATGGCTTGTTTAATTGTGATGCATTTTGCACAACAACTACATTATCATATAAAATTAATGTAATTTTAAATCCATAAAGTATATAAACAACGAAAATGACATAAGCTATAGCCACGTGATTGATTTTAATGTTCAATAATGATTTTAAAAAATATGTTTAGATAAAATTATTAGAGGAACGGATTTTTGCATTAAATTTTACCTGATATGTGAGCATGTGAGATTCCGCGCCCGCGTGAACTCTGGCGAACTTTGGCGTTGTGCCAAGAAGATGAATCTCTACTAGTATAACGTTGAGACGGTCACATTTAAAACCATACATTTTCTACACAGAGGAGGTTAACTGCACATTACCGTACTGGGGTTTGGAAATGTTGTGAGCGTTTCTAACACGTTTTAATTCCTCAGATAGCCAAATGCAGCAGCAAGCCAGCAACAGCAGAGAGCTCGTGAGCGCGCCCAGACCCTGATGACGTCTGCGACTGCGCAGACTGCAGCGCCAGCTGCCGCCAGAATAAAAGTAATGTAACATGATCAAAACACTATCAAAACGGCGAAAATCTCAGAAAAGTGACAAGGATGCAGCACAGAATGTATAATATTCTGCATATTAAACAGATTAAAAGTCAAATAACAGATTAATGGACGCTTATTTGATTTTGAGGTTGGATGCAAAATCCATTGGCTCAAAAAAAACAAGTTTGAATGGGCATGACGCCTCTGAAAGAGACCATTCTTCCTTTGTCTTTGGCATAAGAACCTGTGCTCTTTTGAGCTCTTGGTCTCCATCGTCAACCTCTCCCACCATAATGTCTTCCTTAGGCAGTTCTTTTGCCATAGAAAACCTGGACCAGCAAACCAATTCGAGCCCATGAGTTTCTTTACAGTAAGCCCACGAGAGGCGTGATCAGCTGGGTTTTGATCTGAAGCAACATATCTTCATTGACTAGGCATAGCGCTTGTCCTGATCTGCTGAATTCGATTGGCTACAAATACATTGAACCGTCATGCATCATTGTTAATATAACCAAGGACAACCTTGGAGTTGGTCCAGTAGTATTCACCAATGCCATCTAATTCTAGTTCTGTTTTGAGCAGATCACCAGTCCTTGTGGCGACCACTGCAGCTGAAAGCTCCAACCTGGGGATTGTCATTCCCTTTGTTGGGGCAACCCTAGCTTTACCCATAACAAAAGTGCAGTAGACTTCTCCAGACTTGGTCACAGATCTAAGGTATAAACATACTCCATAGCCTGACACAGTGGCGTCCAAGAAATAATGTAGCTCATATTACTGGACATCCTTGAATCTTGATGGCACATAACAACCTGCAATCTTTACCAAAGACAGATTATGAAGTTGCACAGCCAAGCTTCCCAATGCAGCTTGAGGTTATCAGGAAGTGGTTCGTCCTAACCGGGCTTGCCTTGACACTTCCTTTGTAGGATTCTTTTCCCAACTAGAATGAAAGGAGCCATGAATCCAAGAGGATCAAAAATGGAAGCAACTGTAGACAAGACTCCTCTTCTAGTAAAAGGTTTTTCCTTTACTAGCACTCTGAAATGAAACTTGTCTGAAGTTTCGCACTATTTAATTCCGAGCACCCTTTCTACTTTAGGTTCTCCTAGGGCCAAGTCAAAGTCAGTCGCACTTTCAGTACATTCCTCCTTTGGAATTGTGGAAGTCACCTTCTTGCAGTTGTTGATGAATTTATGCAAGCAGAGCTTACCAGTATTGCAGAGATCCCTGGCTTCCTTTACAAGCTGGATTGCCTCTGCTTCTGTGTCCACACTTTCTAAGCCTTCGTCAATATAAAAATTACGTTGTATAAACTTTACTGTGGCTTGACTAAACTTGCCTTCACCTTGTGCAGCAAGGTACTTGAGCCCAAAATTTGCAAATCCAGGCGAGGAGGCAGCTCCAAACATCCGAAAAACTGTTGGTGGGGTTTCCATGTTGCCTTCCTCCCACCATAAAAACCTGAGGTAATCTCGATCCTTAGGAGCAACACAAAACTGATGGAATATGCACTCGACGTCGCACGTAATGGCTAATTGCCCCTTCCGAAACGACAAAAAAACTCAACAAAGGTGTTTGTAAGGTCAGGCCCACTCAGTAGATGCTAATTCAGAGAAGTACTCTGAAATCTTCCAGAGCAATCAAAGAAAATGCGAATCATGCCTGGCTTCTGCAGGTTGTAAACCCCATGATGAGGTATATACCATGCTAGCTGATTGTTTAACTCCATCTCTGGGACCTTTTCAGCATCGCCTCTTGAAAGCCAAGGTAGTCCTTGTGGTATTGCTCATCCATCTTTAAATGCTTGTTCATGGAGGTTCATCAGTCTATGCTCTGCACGTGCTTTGTTGTTTGGCAAGTCTGGTCTCTCGCCCTTAAATGGCAATGATCTGGCATCTGATAGTGTCCATTTTCTGCTTGCTTAAAGGGACACTTCACCCATTTGCATTAAGCTTTGTATAGTTAGAACCCCAGTCATGTTTTTGAATAGTCATGCATCATTTTCTCAGTTGCCGCTGAGACAGAAGAAATACAGATTTCAGTGTTGCACTTCATCATTTCCATCATTGAAAGAAGGAAGTCCTATATCTTTGTTGAGGGAGTGAGACT
This sequence comes from Misgurnus anguillicaudatus, assembly GCF_027580225.2. Taxonomy (NCBI): domain Eukaryota; kingdom Metazoa; phylum Chordata; class Actinopteri; order Cypriniformes; family Cobitidae; genus Misgurnus; species Misgurnus anguillicaudatus. The sequence continues at coordinate 40,601,097 of NC_073360.2, read as the reverse complement.
ACAAACACCCCTTTTCTCTGTCAAATAGGCACCAAATCCTAAATGTATGTTACATGTCGACCACAAATGTGACACACTTTCAATAAAGATTAATGTTTCTACGGGTGAAATGCTCCTTTAATGCTTTGTTTAATTTTGCCAAAAACCTAAAGTCTTCTTGTGATGTAGAGACTTCCTTATTATTCCTTTCAACAAAGTCAAACTTTCAGTTCCTCTGCTAGAGTTATAATTTCCTTAACCTTGTTCATGTATATAAAGCAGACTTCAGACTTGAGGTTGTGAGATGTTTCACCAGCTGGTAGAAGTTGCTTTAAGATAATCCTGTGACTCACACCGACTTCATCTTCATAGTCACTGTCATAATGGTTGTATCCAGTGATACTCCAACCCAACACAGATCTTTTGTGCAAATGGTTGATCTTTGTTACTGCTGAGAACATCTCTGGGGAGTAAGGCTTGAGGACAGTTATAGCCTATTAGCAAACCTACTTCAAGGTCAAGTGCGGTAGCCATTTAATCTGCTAGATGTTCTAGATGGGGCCAGTTCTTAGCTGTTTCACATGTGGGTATATGAGACCTATTGACAGGTATGTAGTCTCTAGTGTAGGTTGTTGGAAGTTTAATTTTCACTTCAGACTTAATTCCTCTTACTTGTAGTACATTCAATTTGTGACTAGACACAACCTTTGTTTTAGACGTTATTGTTGATATCTTGAGTTTGACTGGCTCTTTCTTGATATCAAGTGTCTCAGCTGTATCCTTTAAAATGACAGTAGTGTCACTCTGTGTATCGAGCAAGGCGTACACTAAAATCTACTTCCTTGGTTCAGCTGTTGTTGAGACATACTGGAATGATAGATGAAGTATGAGTGTTGTTCCTTTCTTGAACTACTCTGTTTGAAACCACAGGCTTTGACTATTGTACCTTCTGTGATTAAACTGTTCTGTCTGCAGATACATGATTGACCTTTGATTGATCTTGAATAATTCTAGCTCCTTGTCCTGGGTATTAATTTACACGATCCTGATGTAGGCACGTTGGGTGATATTTCTCACATTTCTCACACACACTCCTAGAGTTGCAGCCCTTTAAGTTATGACCAGTCTTAAGACAGCCAAGGCACAACTTCTCAGACTGTACAAACTTCAATCTTTCTTCAACTGATTTTTCCATAATCTTGCGACACTTATGCAGAGTCTGGTCATATCTCTTACAAAATACACACAATACTAGTCTTTTCACCGAAACTAGTGGTGAATGTCTTGGCAGTTGAGTTGCGATTCCATTGGAATATCTTGATCAGTGTGCTTGATTCTTTCTTGCTCTGCTGACTTCATTGCATGCAATTCTAGCTTCTTTGTTGAGAAATTTGACAAAGTACTTGAAATCAGGGAATCTTCTGCATTCGTCTTGGAACTTGGTTGCTGCTCTTTTCCAAAGTGAACTCAACCATTCTGGCAATTTGGCTGATATCCTTTGATTTTCAACACAGTCATTTAGACCCTGTAAACCTTGATCATAAGGCATGGCAGATTCAACACTGCTCAGGAAATCTACAAATTTACGGAGGTCTTTGGTTTCTTTGGTAGCAATCCTGTGCCATGACTGTATTTTGTCACAATATGTCTTGCCGACTACAAACAGATTGCAAAACCTGGCATTAAGTATGTTCCAAGCAGCTGTGTAAGCGGTCTCTGTTCCAACCAAGAAGTGTCCTTCAATAGCTCTCTTGGCTGGAACACTCACATATTTGCGGAGAAATAAGAGCTTTTCTTGGGCTGGCAAGTTCTTGCAATTAATTAAAGTTTGAAAGGACAATTTTCAGTTATTGTAATTAAGAGGATCTCCATAGAAAACCACTGTTTCTGGAATTGGAATCCTATTGGCTGTGATTGCTTTAGCAAGTGCCTTTACAAGATCATTAGAAGCTTAATTTGAAGCGGCCAATGTGTTGACTGAGAGATATGGGCTTGTGTGATTGGAACCCTTTGAGGAGAACAAGAGGGTTGGTACAGTATAAAGGTGCAGCGATTTGATTGAGCATTAGCGGCTGAGAAAGAGAAATAGGAATGTTTGGATGAGAAGTAGAATCTTTGTGTCTTTAAAGAGGAACAGAACACCGTTCAAGCTCAAGACCTTTGATGCTTTCAACATAAACTTGTAGCCTTGCTTGTGCTGCATTATGCCTTTTTAGTCCCACCAATCTTTCCACTTCCTTTTTTTCTCCTCCAGCTTTATTTTTCTCATAGTACGTTCTGAGATAAATTGAGCTCTTGTTTTAGCATTTTCCGCTTCCATTTCCTTTTCTTGAGCTTTTCTTTCGGCTGTTAACCTTTAATCCTCCGCTTCAAGTTTCCCAATTTCCCCTTCATATTGATGTTGTATCTTCATTATTTTAATCAACTCTTGTGTAGCCGCTACGTCAGCTGCTGCTTTATGTCTTTTCAGCAGAGAATTATGGGAAGATTGACTGGACATTTTGAAAACAGACTTTTACTTATTGGATGTTGCCGAGATGATAGTGGACACAGTGGCTTTAAACACTGAATCTGAATCAGGCCAGGGTATGTCCTCAGGATCTGCATGTAGAAACCGTTGTGCTTTCTCATTAGCAATGCTAGTAATTAAGAGGCATGTGTCATTTTTCCTCCTTATATCTGTTTCAGGGCTTGTGATGCTTCTTATCTTCTCATAGAGATGATCAATCTCTGACTGTGTGCTATTAATAGTGCTCACAACAAGGGGGGTGCAGCGGAGTCAGTATTTGTATCTGTATTTGTAACAGTCTCAAAATTATTTGTATCTGTATTTGTATTCGGATGGAACCGGAAGTGGGTGGGTTTTAAACTGGAAGTTTGTCAAATTACATGAAAATGGCTTTTTATTATAATTATAACTTTAATAACTGTAAATATTTATAAAAAATTATATTACTAATTCAAATCAAAAAGACAAATAACTTGATTCTACTATATGCATAGAAAACAAACTTCTAATTTTCAAAGCCCCATAAAGCTTGTGCCTATGTGCTATGCATCAATGTATTGTAGCGTTAAAACAACAAACTTGAGAGCGGGAACAATACTGTACATCACCTTTAAGGGTTTATTGTGTCTGTCAGCACAGTTTCTTATGTGACCCATTCTGTCTAAATGAGTGGAAGGTTTTCATAAAAAATACGTAGCCTACATTAATCCCTCTTCTAGCATCCCAATACTCTAGTAATTAAACAGCTGAAATGATCGTTATTTGTACGTTTTCTGAGAGGTGCAATATCTTAAATGATTAACCTAATATTTCAAAGATGTGTGTCCATCCACATGTGCGTCTCGGTTTAAAAACATGCAGGAATTTGAAAATAAAATGCAGGACTTGCTTGAATTTTAAAGAGTTATTAAGATAAAGTTTGGGAACTGGTTTACGTTAAAAAGTTAAGATCGTCAAGACTCGTGCTGACTGATAGATTTGAAGCGCACAGACGCAAGTGTGCTCACAGATATATACACAAATACACAGAATAGTTCAAAAACATCTGTTTTGACAAGAATTCAGGATTTAGTTGAAACGCACAGACGCAAGTGTGCTCACAGATATATACACAAATACACAGAATAGTTCAAAAACATCTGTTTTGACAAGAATTCAGGATTTAGTTACAGAAACATCTTCTGATGCACAACCTTGGACACATCATTAGTGTTGTTTCCTGGACTCACAGGGTGTTTCGGGTCTTGCAACAGACACCCTCCTCCAGGCGACCTTACCGAGGCTGATCCCCGGCCTGTGTTCAAGTGGCATGCTACCGCCCCCACCGTTCTCCCCTCTTCAACCAGAGCCATCTGGATGCTTTCTCTGCTGCCTCCATGTTCTTGCTTATGGCTCTTCTTCGGTTGGCGCCTGTTATGCCCAGTATACCATATGCCTTATTCAGTGTGTGGCTGGCAAATCCCCGACTGCCTACCTCCACTGGCACACACCTGGGCCTCCACCCATTCGCCCTACACTGCTCCACCAGCTCCTGATATTTTTCCCTCTTTCTCTCCTGAGCCTCCTCCATCCTCTCCTCCCAGGGCACTGTTAGCTCTAGCAAGATCAGTTGTCTGGTGGCCTCAGAGACTAAAATGATGTCAGGTCTCAGTGTGGACTGGGTGATGTGTGCTGGAATCCTCAGTTGCCTCTCTAGGTCAACTGTTATTGTCCAGTCTCTGGCCGTGGAGAGCAACCCCGCTGAGCAGCTCTTAGATGTTTTCTTTGGCCTTTGTCCTTCCTTGATGAAGTGGATAGCCTTGGCTGTGGCTTGGCGGTATCGGCTGTCTTTGATCCCCTTGCTGATTGCCTCAGCAATGGATTTAAGGACCTGATCGATTCTCCATCAAAACCGGCCCTCGCCTAGTGCCTTAGAGCAGCTGCTCAAGATGTGTTCTAGTGTCCCTGGCTTGGAACACAGCATGCACGCAGGTGTCTCTACTCTGCCCCATGTGTACAGGTTAGATGGGCTGGGAAGAACGTCGTAAACCCCTTGGATCAAGAACTTGATTCTCTGGGGATTCCACGTTCAGATGTCCTTCCAAGTGACATTCTGCTCCATCGCCTGCTCCCACTTCATCCAGGCACCTTGCTGCCGCATGGCCACTGCTTTGCTGGTTCTCTCCTCCTCCACTGAAGCACGCACCTTCTCCTGCACCAACCTCTGCCTCTCCCTTCCGCTGGCCAAGTCATACCGAGTTGTTGTTAGGCTTCCAAGTTCGGCTCTGCCTTGCGCTACTGTCCCAAGGATGGCCTTGTGCTTCAGCCGAGTTTCAGCTTGTTGGACTGCCTCTGCTGCCCTCCACTTCCTCCCTGTCCTGATGACAATCCCTGCCCCGGACACTTTCGGATCTCTGGATCCAGAGTACTGCAGATGTTCCCGTGCCCGTGTCACAATGAACTCCTCCCTGACAGAGCTTAAAGGAAGTCTGAGCTTGTTGGTGTTCCCATACAGAGCGATGTTGCTTAGGCTGCGTGGCAGTCCCAGCCATCTGTGTAGAAAGTTGCTCACCTTTCGCTCTAAACCTTCAACCACAGTCATGGGGACTTCATAGATGAGCAAGGCCAGAGGAGTCTTGGGAGGATTCCATGCTGGTAGACCCAAGCCTTGAATCTTCCAGGGAGCCCTGATTTGTCCACTGCTCTCAACCAGCCCTCCATGGCAGTGCTGGTTTCCCTGATGGAGTCTCTATCATTGGGGCTACAGTTAAAGGCCTTCCCGAGGCTCTTCACTGGTTTCTCAGTGACTGATGGGATTTGATGTTCTCCCAGCCTGAAGTGGAACTTATCAGTGACTCTCCCCTTCTTTAGCACCAAGGACCTGGATTTTTCCGGTTTGAAGCTCATGCGTGCCCATACCATGAGCCTCTCCAGCCCTCTGAGAATCCATCTTGCTCCTGGCATCGCTGTTGTTGTCACTGTGAGGTCATCCATGAAGGCTCTAATGGGAGGTTGCCTTACTCCGGACTTGCTGATGGGACCTCTGCACTCTGTCTCAGCTGCCTTGACCATCATGTTCATAGCCAGTGCGAAGAGAGTCACTGAGATGGTGCAACCAGGGATTATCCCTACCACAAGCTGGTACCAATCTGATGTTTACTGGCCAGAGGAGACCCTCAAGCTGAACATGCTGTAGTAGTCCAGGATGAGGCCTTTCACCTTCTGGGGTACGTGGTGTTTCTCCAATGAGACCTCCACCAGCTTGTGGGGTAAAGAGCCATATACATTGGTGAGATCTAGCCCCAGCACAGCCAGGTCCCCCTTGCCTTCTCTTGCCTCCTTGATGAGCTGGGTTACCACACCTGTGTGTTCCAGGCAACCTGGGACTCCCGGTATACCTCCCTTCTGCACAGACGTGTCGATGTATTCAATTGCTCAACAGGAAGTTGGAGAGTCTCTTGGCCACAATGCTGAAGAATATTTTGCTCTCCACGCTGAGCAACGAGATGACCCGAAACTGGTCGATGTTCTCAGACTTCTCCTCTTTTGGAATGTACACTCCCTCAGCATACCTCCATGGCTGGGCAATCCTCCCTCTTCTCCAGATCACCTTCAGGGCCTTCCAGAGTCTGTGTAGAAGCTTTGTGCAGTTCTTGTATACCTTGTAAGGCACTCCGCTTGGGCCTGGTGCTGAGCTTGACCTTGCTCTCCTCACCACTTCCTCCACTACACTCTGGCAGGGCTCCTTCAGGTTGAACTCTACTGTGGACTCTGGTGGTGTCAGCAGTGCATTGCATGGCCCTAGTGGTCGTTCTTTGTTCGGGTCAGAGTAGGTGGCCTTGAGGTGGTTGTTGATCGCGTCCTTGGAGCAGGTGAGTTGGCCAGTCCTCTTTTGGCCAAGGAGCTGCGTGGTCAACTTGAAAGGGTTGGCCAAAAATGCTGCCCTCTTCTTTGCTCTCTCTTTCCGCCTCCTCCTGTGGTACTCTGCTCTACAAAGTGTCAAAAGTTGTTTCCTCAGGATTCCTCTCAGATCTGCTAGGCCAGCTCTTTCTTCTTGCTGGCTTTGGGGGCTCTGTGGGCTGTCAGGAGGTGCTGTCACTTGAGGGCAGCTTTGGGTGACAGACGAGCGGCTGGCAGCAGGTGTTGGCGACACTTGGAGGCTCTGGGCACTGTGAGTTGCCTCCGGGTCTGGCTCCTCCTGCGTCTTACCAGAAGTTGTGACTTCTGTGCGATGTGTCGTCGTCGCTGCTGCTTTCAGACATCTCATCCTGCCTTGATGAATTCTTAAGCCCCCCTCATTCTTGCAGCTTTTGCTGCAGATGCACTGTACTGTCGTCATCGTTATTCCGTTGTCCTGTGTTGTCGTTCTTAGGTCCGTCCTATTGGGGTGCTTATCCTCCCCCCTCTCAGGCACCCCTGGGGGTATCTTTTCTTTGAAGGTTTTGTAGCTTGCTTTGGGTTCTTCCTCTCGGAAGAAGTGGTCTGGGCTGCCAACCCTCTCCACCCCAGGAAAACCTAATAAGCATTACAACAAACTTGCTGAGCTCATCATTAAAATCTATGTCCATACACAGGGGTGCCCATAACTTTTTTGTCCTGGTTCTCAAAGGAGCACCTGGAGTTGTTGCTTGGAGCTCACACTATTCATAGTGCCGACATCCTACATGCTGCCAACATCATTAATCTCCTGACTACTCTATTCGCCATATCACTTTGGTTTAAGACGATGATGTATATAAAATAAAATATACCTGGTTATTGTTTTAACACATGTAACCTTTATAAATGTCTGCTAACTCATATAAATGTATGAGTTTAAATTATGTATCATAATTCAAATATTGTTAGACAAGTAAATGGTCAGAAATAAAAAAAATCTGATTATGAGCAATAGCACAAATAAATACAACAAAACAAACATACAAATGAAATAAACAGTGATGTTCATGTTTTCAGGCTGGTCTGTAATTTTCAGGTAGAGTACAGAAACTAAATAAAGTAATCAGAAAATACTGCCTAGTTTTTACCGTTTAAATTGGATTCATTCTTACTAAGGTTACAAATGTTATTTAGTCAAGACAAGGAAATTATTATTTTTTTTGTTTGTGGTTTGATTTACATTAAAATCAGCATCAGGTTTATACTCTAAAAATGGGTGTACTGTCACTTTAAATGAATGGATCCAAATACATTGTTACACAAACACGCATTTTTCATCAACTGCCTGTATTTATTTAATGTGTAAACGACTTTTACTACTATAATCAAGGCATTTTGAGATGATTTAGTTTTAAAATGTCCGCTCAAGTGCAAGAAAACAAACTCAGTTGGCATTTGCGCGCTGCCTGTCAGTTACTAGCTGTATGAAACCTTGAGATGTGGATCGTGCTCGCGCTTGAGGTGCGCGCAAATAAAACTTATCAAACAACACGTGAGTAAAGAGATCACGTGAGATTTTCGCGTCTTTTTGTGCTTAAATATTTAAATTGGCCAATCGGGCCAGTGACTGTTGCACCTCTGCTAACACACATTAATGTTAACACGTTTGTAATAATCATCTTACCAATGATGCACAGAGCAATCCCTAAAATTCCAGCAGTACGCAAAAGCACCTTTAAGAGCAGTGACTGGTGCGCATTTTTTATTTTAATCACGTATGCGCACCTGCGCACCAGTTATGTGCACCCCTATCCATACAGCGTTTGTGCAAACATAACAGCTTTAAAAATAGCCTTATCTTTGTCTAAATAAATATATAATCAGAAATTTAAAATTTCAAAAGTTTAAAATTTCAAATAACAGTGTCACATACAGTACGTGTGGTAAGAAGAAGACAAGTAGTTTCCAAATAACATATAAACTTTACTTTCAAAAGCAGGATGAATTCACAACACAGCATGAACACACTTTGCTAACTAACACGACTGAGACCGGACCAGGAAGACTGAAACAAGCTCAACTTAAATAGGGCTCTAAACTAGATAATTAATGATAAACAGGTGTTGACAATTAGACAGATGAACAGAGGATGATGACTAACTAACAGAGGATAACTAATCTAGGAAGGTGAAACTCAAAACATGCAATCGACACAGATAGGAACGTGACAGTTCGCCCCCCTCCGGCAAAGCGCGACCTCGCGCTGTGGAAGACAGATGATGACAGAATGGATGCTGGACTGGGACACATGAGGAATGGGCAAAAAACTGAAACACAAATAAACAGGCAGATAAACATTAAAGTCCATGGTGGTAAGGGAGATGCATTGAGTCATGGAGGAATGGACGGAGGGAGGAGCCATGGAACAGGCAGTGAAGGACAACGGCAGGATGGCCTCCATGCTACGACCGACGGAAACCAGTTGGAGGAGAACAAGTGAGCAGATGGAGAGACGATGAGGACAAGCAACATCTCTGGCTTAGGAGACCCAGGCGAAGTCGAGGTGATGAGCGTTGAAGGTGGAGCCAGAGTGCCCAAGGACTGAGGGGGAGCTGGAGAGACCAAGGACAGAGGTGATCCCGGAGGGAAGGAGGAACCCGCTGTAACCAGAGGGGTGGAGAGGCAGAGCTTAGCGGCCGACTCGCAAGTCCGAGGTGGAAGTAGAGTGACGAGTGACCAAAGGGGAGCCGGTAGGACGAGGGAACCCGGCGATGCCACAAGGCTGCGGGTCTCGGGTGAGACCGAAAGAGGGAGGAGCTGAGGCTGAGTCGATAGGTCGACAGGACAGGATGGAGTGCAGGGAACAGAGGATGACGGTGTGAATGCAGGATCCTCGCATCCAGATGCTGCTGTAGGTTGCATGGCCGGCGATACAGCGTCACTGGGCGCCGGGCTGCAGACATCTAACAAAGACGTGAACTTAGACTTGACTAAACTATGTGATGGTAAGAAGACATATACAGATGGGTGGGAATGGGTGGGTAAGCAGGACCTCACTGCTCCAGTCGATAAGCCAGTCCTCGGTTTCAATATCCACCAAAACCCCTTCGGCCACTGAAGTCACGGGCTCACATCCCTGGTCAGATTGGTGAGTGGGATCTTCGTCCTGTACGATAGTAGCCTCAGTCCTCTTCTCATTGGGATCTGGCTTACTCATCGTGGCGGGTAGTCCTTCTCCGTCTGCGGGGGGCTCACATGATATCTTCATGGCCATGGGTGGTGGATCGGGTTCTGAGGTAGGCTGTCTCGCTGGTGCTGAGTTGGATTGGACGATTGGGTCATATTCTTCTACGGGGGAGACGATGAAAGATGATTGTGTAATACACAAAGCAATATTAATGTAACTTGACAATGACCATACGGGATTTGCTTGTGGTATTACAAACCGCAACTCTTCGTCCAGTCCAACCCAGAACCCCTCCATAAGGGTAAGATCACTGCAAGTGGTGTGGTGGCAGATGTCTAGAAACTCCTCCACATATTCTTCTAGACTCTTGCCGTTCTGGAAGAGAAAGACGATTCTTTCTGAGGAATGTCTTGCTTTACCTCCAGGGTGAATGTTGATGGCAGCAATATCCATTTTCATTCCAGTTTTTGGTCCGGTCTTCTGTCACATACAGTACGTGTGGTAAAAAGAAGACAAGTAGTTTCCAAATAACATATAAACTTTACTTTCAAAAGCAGGATGAATTCACAACACAGCATGAACACACTTTGCTAACTAACACGACTGAGACCGGACCAGGAAGACTGAAACAAGCTCAACTTAAATAGGGCTCTAAACTAGATAATTAATGATAAACAGGTGTTGACAATTAGACAGATGAACAGAGGATGATGACTAACTAACAGAGGATAACTAATCTAGGAAGGTGAAACTCAAAACTTGCAATCGACACAGATAGGAACGTGACAAACAGTATGCTCTATTATTTAAAAATCAGTTTTGACCATTAGTTTAAAACAAGCAACATGATTTTAAACAATGAGGTAATTAGAAACATTTAATTCAACTTTATTTTTGTTATTGTAATTCACGTCATAGTAATCTTCAGTTTAAATTTTGCTTTTAAAATGTTAAATGTTCATATTTTTTATATTTATTCAGGGTTTCCGCAGAAAATTTGTTAGTTAAGGTGGTAGGGTTGAGCGGATGGGCGGGGTCTGGGGGCGTGGCAATCAAAGGGGTGGGGCGTATGTATCATGATGAAAATGAAAATATTTTTATTAAAACACTCAAATAAAACTTAATTTTGAAGAAACTATGACAGAAAATGAACACATACTAGATTTTTAATGAATTAAATGTTTTTAACAGATACCTCTAACAGGAATAGCTGCGTGATGAAGTGAAACTAAAGGGTTAATAAACACAAACTGAAGCAGATGTTATAGAACGTCTCGCGAATGATAATAGATAGCACGAAGATTGTAAAAACTGATTATTTCCCACTATTAATTACATTATCTTAAAGGAGTGTAACTACTGTAGCATGTAAATAATGCACAGAAATAATTTGAGCCAGAGCGCTCAACAATTATATCTAATCAACAGGCATGTGAGGCAGGCTGCTCAAACAACAAAATCACCAGCTAACTTACTTTAAATTTGCAAGAACTGTAGACTAATACAATAACAGGCTTATGTGACTTTTTGAGGGCGGAACTAAAGATGATGGAAATTGGTTCCGCCCGGACCGTAAAACCCAAACATCGTTACTTCCGGGAACCCAGGGAGAGAAATCAGGGCTTCATCGGTCGCAGGTGCATTAACGAGCGGGACGATCACGGATTGGACATTGAAGAGAAGAGGAGGAGTGTAAAGAGAGCCTCAGAAACATCAGAGGAGTGCAGTTTATTCTAGCCGATCCGGCGAGTGAGTTGGAGTGTTTGGGCGAATGCAGCGGAAAGAAGGCGGAGGATATTGTTGGCTGGGCGAAGAAAGAAATAAAGAGTTGGAAAGGACAGCGACTGGGCTGATTATAGTAGACCAACACCTACCTGTGAAATTAATTATGGAAATATGTAATGTTCTCTGAGTGATTTAAACCAGGAAGACTCACCGGAAGTATTGTTGGAGGAGGCCATTGGGGACAGTCATACGGTAGCAGGAGCTCATCCGGCAGCTGGAGAGAAAGAGAGCTTGGATTAGCAACAGTGTGAGTACCCCCAAGTTATCGTCTAACAGCTGACTTCTTGTAATACAACCATCAGTGTGTCCTGTGTGAGCTGTAGCCTAGCATGTGAGCGGCCCCACTGTGTAACAGAGTTGTGGGCGAGCCGGGAAGCTAGCGAGCGAAGGAAGACACAGGGGTGTCATGGCGGCGACGTCTACAACTGACCATCCACTGAACCAGTGTTCATCGAATTCCAGGACGAGTCCCAAATCAGTTGTGGTTGTGACCTTAATTCGCCAAGAGTGTGTGGAGTGCAGTGGGTGAGTCATTTTGTCCTTTGCTGTGAGTATATTCACCGAAAGCTGCAGTGTTGTGCTGGGTTCATGTCGTCAATGATCACTTGTAGGCCGGACGAACCCCTGTGAGAGAAGTGGACATTGAGGCTGGCGAATCAAACATCATCCTTTATATGCCGTCAGTGACATCCTGAGCTTTCTTCCACACGGAGGCGGTGGTGAAAGAGCTACACCAAGTAAGAACTGTGTGTATAAAGTGGGAAGTATTTATAGTGAGAAGTTTGGCTGGTGTAGAAGGAAATCAGCTGTATGCATAACATTACCTGCTGTGGAGTCTCTTCGAAGGTTCGCCCCTGTCTAGATCTCTTGTCCTGTCGGTTGGAAGAGAGGAGAGGGAAGCGTTCGGCCCACTCAGTGTAGTATACTCAAGGTGGAACATCTTACCTGAACTTACCTGTGTGGTGACACCAGCGGAGACCGTGTTCTGCACGACGTAGCAGCTCTCATCCCTAACGGCCTTTTTGTTGAAGCCTCAAAGCAGGTCAACGCTTGACGTCCATCACCTCATTAGGTCTGTGAGTCTCATTTACTTCCTGCTCCTTTGTATACTCACCGTAAGCCCACCGCTCGGTACAGTTCTGTTGTGTGAAGTCCTTACCTGATGCTAAAAGTTGCCCAAGTAAAGCCCCAATTACCTGCTTGTACTTACCTTATGCCAACAGCTAAAACCAGCATATTGTGTTGTACGCCTGCCTGAAGCCCAAGCCAAGCCCCAGTCACCTGCATTGTACTTACCTTATGCCAACAGCTAAAGCCAGCATATTGTGTTGTACGCCTGCCCGTAAGCCTAAGTGAAGTCCCAGTCACCTGCATTGTACTTACCTTATGCTAACAGCTAAAGCCAGCATATTGTGTTGTACGCCTGACCATAAGCTCAAGTAAAGCCCCAGTTACCTGCATTGCCTTTACCATATGCCCAAAAACTAAAGCCCTTCAGTTGTGTTGTGTATTTGCCTGTAAGCCGAGGGAGTCCCTTTGCCCGTCCAATATACCTACTGTATTGCATATTTACTTGTGATTCCAGGGAAGATCCAGTGGCCTCACCGCCTACCGAGTACACGGTCCTGCTATACTCACCTGTCTGCTCCATTGTAGATCCGATAGTTTCTCCCAAAACGCCTACCTGCACCACCCCCGTTGACCAGTGGTACCTCCACAGCGGCCACCTTCCACATACCCACCAGGACGTGTGAAGTTAGATCCCGGCTGTCGAGGTACAGCCCCACCGGTAGCAGAACGGTCAGGAGTGTAACCCGCTGGCTGTCTGGAAGCGCGTCCCGCGCGAACACAGGTATACCCTTGACCTTGCAACCCAAATACTTACCATCTGTACTTCTTGCGCCTAGGAAAAGAGAGGACCCCGGGCAGGTTCCCTGCAGGCCGGAACAAAGAGGAAACTGGTGAATAAGCTGATTGTAGTCGCATAGCCAAAAATTGAGAAAGAAGAAAGCCCACCTGAGATTTCCTGCGACAGAGTCCGAGAGACTAAAGACTGTACCTCTCCAACTGGAGAGTTGGATTTTAGCTTCCCTTTCCCCTTCCCTATATTTTTTTAATAATTTAATAAAGTTTGTTTTAATTATTTATTTATAAAAAATAATCCATCTCCTCATGTCTCAGCGGTTCTCAAGTTAGATATAAGATTGTCTAGGTCACGCATGCTCTGCGTGGGAGGAAGAGTTGACAGGATTTCACATCAAAGCTCCGTTTGATGGCAGCTCGACCAGAGCTCCTCAACCACTGGGTCGTGGACAAGTTGCCACCGGGTTGCAAGAACATCCTGAAAAATGTGTATAAGCCACGTAATAGCTTACCCTGGTATTTTGTCCTTTAAGAGCCAACTTCAAATAACATTGATCATTTCTACAGAGCCGCGGTCTCTCTCTCTCTCTCTCTCTCTCTCTCTCTCTCTCTCTCTCTCGCTCGCTCTCTCTCTAGCAGTGAGTCAGCGATCACATTGCTGTCATTAGAGTTTGAGCATGCAGTACTTCTAAAACACAATAGATCAAAGAATTGCAGAGGTATGACTTTATGAATCAATTGCAAATTTACCTGGCAAATAATGTCAATACTTGAAGACGATCATCTCTGTAACATCGCAAATGACTGAAAAGTATTCAGAATTATCCAGCGATTGTGGCACCATGATCAAAATAAACTCTATTTAATGGGTACACTTTTAATGTTGGTTTGAAAGGAACCTAAACATTTTGTGAATGACAGCGCAGTCTTCTGGCAACAGTGTGTTTTTAAATATTTCTTTGCTTGCTTTTAAATTGCTCAAGGTCATGACTGTTTAAAACAAACTTGGCATCACATTCATTATTTTATGATAATCCACGAGCATTTAAACCATAAACAAAGCACTGTCACTTTAATTGAGCGTGAGCAGCGCAGCAAAAATAGAGCCGATGACAAAAGGATCGCAGAACTGCTGCTTCAGCATCACTCTTGCTACGCGAGCATGCGCTGCTCACGTGTGCAGTGTGCATGCTCAAACTTGTTAACATGGGCGTGAAAAAAAAACACTCGGTACTACTCTGTGGCGCCGCCATTTTGGGTCTGACAAATCGCATATTTTGCATCGACGTATTGTCCCAGCCCTAATTTGTACTTGTAGCGCCCCCTTAGGTCCAAAGAATGAGGCATAGAGTTTCAACTGATGCTCAATATGATTTTTATTCTTGATGCATTAAACTTCTTCTCTGCATTAACTGGTTTCATGCATCCTCTCTTAATGGCAGTGTATAAAACACTTTATTGCACCATAAAACTACACAAAAAGACAAATAACAAAAAAGAAATAAACATAAGCACGTCAACATAAACATATTGACCAAATACATATTAACAATGTACTATTTAGTGCATATCACGTTAATTTGGTAACCACGTGCAAAGTTCACTTCAATAAAACTTAACATCACAAATAATACTGAAAGACATGAAATATATGTAAATGAACATAAAATATAATACAGCATACCTCGTTCCGCACTCCTAAGGGGGAACTAAAACAATAATACAAACATTTTCATCGTTCACTCAGCACTGTTTGAGCATCTGCAATCAACTGAACAAATATGCTGCAAAACACTGACCTCTGCCCTTACTTCCCCAAGACTGTTGCACTGCCCTCTAGCGATAACTCAAAGAGAGGGAAGGGGGCGGTCATTACACTCCCACCAATCATGTTATGGTACACAACAAAAGATAAACTAATTAACATATCAAACATGATTTTAACCACAATGACCGCTTTTAGACTCTTAACACTGACACATCTTACTTAGAAATGGTCTGATGCAAGAGGGTCACCGGTATTCATTAATCATTCACTCTCAAGCAGGACCACTAACTTTTGAATTGGTCGCTCAAGGATGGTAGGTTTGGAGTGCAGCTCTCGCTTGCTGTTTGGTTTTCTTTCTCCTGTTTGAACCTTAACCTTTCTAACTAAACCATCACTCCCCTGAATGACTTCAACAACTCTGGCTAATTGCCATTGGTTTCTTGGCATCATGTCCTCCTTGATGATGACTATGTCATTGACTTTCAGATTGCGCCGGGGTGTATGCCACTTTTGCCGTGTGGAAATATTCATGAGATATTCTTTTTTCCAACGACTCCAAAATAGTTCTATCAAATACTGAACTCTACGCCACCTTTTTGTAGCATACATGTCTTCTCTTTGAAATTTCCCAGGTGGAGGAATAGCAATTTTGGACTTCATCAGAATGAGATGGTTCGGAGTTAGAGGTTCCAGTGACTTGGGGTCATTCAATTGATCTATTGTTAGGGGACGACTATTGATAATAGCCATCGCTTCGTAGAACAATGTTCTCAGGGAAGAATCATCAAGTCTGCCTGGACACTGTGAAAGAGTGGCATTAAGCACATTGCGAATTGTCCTTATTTGCCATTCCCAGACACCACCGACGTGACTTGCTGAGGGGGGATTAAAGACAAATTCACATTGGTTTTCAACAAGGAACCCTTCCAGAGCTTTGACATCACATTCCTTGAGGGCTTCATTGAGCTCGTTATTAGCTCCCACGAAATTTGTGCCATGGTCACAGCGGAGTTGACTAACAGCCCCTCGAAGACTTATGAAACATCTCAAGGCATTGATAAATGTGTCGGTGGACAGATCTTCAAGCATTTCGATATGGACAGCTCGAGAGCAGAGGCAAGTAAGGATGAGTCCATACCTTTTGTACTCCTTTCGACCCCTTTTTATGATAAATGGGCCAAAGCAGTCCATACCAGAGTAGGAAAAAGGGGCAGAGGCTTCAACACGCTCTTTAGGGAGCTCAGCCATTTGTTGTTGTTCTGTCGGCCGTCTGAGCTTCCTACATTGAACACAGCGATGTATCAATTTAGAAACTGACTTACTGCCACCAATCACCCAAAATCCATTTGCTCTGAGTTCCATGAGTGTTTGATACCTCCCTTGATGGCAAACTTTGGCATGGTAGTGGGCCAGAATGAGTTTGGTTAAGTGGCTGTCTTTAGGCAGAATCACAGGATGTCTTAGCTCTTCATTTAAAGATGCTTGTTGCAATCTTCCTCCAACACAAAGAAGACCTTCTCTTAATATGGGATTGAGGTGAAAGAGCGTATTTGAGCTCGGAAGAACCTTGCCTCCTTGAATCATCTTTATCTCTTGAGAGAAAGATTGCTGCTGAATAAGTTTAATCAGAACCTCAGAAGCTCTTGCACGTTCTTCCACAGTGACAATGTCAGTAGGATATTGCTGACTTGAGGCTAGTCGTTTATTCATTAATGAGTGTTCTCCATGATGAAAAGCAATTGAATCTGTTGAGAAATTCTAAACTGTCACTGCCTTTAGTTGCAAGTACTTGAGTTGGTCTGACCTCAGGATCACCGACAAGTAGACTGCTGGAAGGTTTGGGCATTGGAAGCACTTCTTGTTCCCATAAAAATGTAGGGCCTGTTATCCAAGATGATGTGCATATGTCTGAGGCATAAAGACCTCTGGAGGAGTGATCAGCAGGATTTTCAGATGTGTTGACATAATACCATTGATTTACATCTGTGATATCTCTGATTAACTGAACACGGTTTGCAACGAACACATGAAATCTTCTTGATTCGTTGTTGACATATGCCAGCACAACCTGCGAGTCAGTCCAAAAGAACTCCTGATCGATTTTCATTTCGAGTTCAGACTTTAACATAGCACTCAGAAACTACAGCTGCAGACAGTTCCATTCTTGGAATGCTCTTGATTTTTGTGGGAGCAACTCTAGCTTTGGCCATTACAAGACTGCAGTGTACTTCGTCTTTGTCATTTTTGAACCTAAGGTAAGAGCATGCACCATACCCTAGATTGCTTGCGTCTGAGAAGTGATGCAGCTCTGTCCTAACAATGACACCAAAGGATGGCGGATGATAACATCTTGGAATGGTGAAGTACTTTAGATCTTGGAGACTACTTTTCCACTCCTCCCACCGTGGGGTTAAATCAGCAGGAAGGAGATCATCCCATCCGATGTTTCTGCGACACAGCTCCTGAAGAATACATTTTCCTTTCAAGAGAAAAGGGCTAACAAACCCAAGAGGGTCATACAAGGAAGCAATGACCGACAGAATTCCACGACGTGTTGATGGCTGGTCCTTCATGTTAACATCAAAGCTGAATGTATCATCTGCTGTCGACCACTGAATGCCAAGAACATATCCTGTTCCCTCAGGATTAAGGTTGAGTGGTTTGGTGGTTGTTGCCCATTCAGAAGATTTCACACTGCGGAGAACTTCCTCTTCATTTGAATTAAACTTATGAAGGCACAGACCACCACGCTTGCACAATGCCTGGGCTTCGACTATTAGCTCTTTAGCTTCTTGGACTGATGGAACGGAGATGGAACGGAGATCAAACCATCATCAACGTAGAAGTTTTTCTTAATGAATGATGAGGCTGATGGATATTCAGAATTGTATTGTTCTGCCAAGTACTTAAGGCCAAAGTTGGCACATCCAGGAGATGAGGCAGCGCCGAAGAGATGCACAGCCATCCTATACTCATGGGGTTCTCTTTCCAAATCTTCATCATCCCACCATAAAAATCTCAAATAGTTTCTTTCATCAGGAGGAACAAGGAATTGATGAAACATCTTTTCGATGTCACATGTCACAGCAACGTTTTCCTTCCTAAATCTGCACAATACTCCCACCAAGGAGTTGATCAGGTCTGGGCCAGTGAGAAGAGTATCATTAAGAGAAATGCCACGGAATTTTGCAGAGCAATCAAAAACTACCCTCAATTTGCCTGGTCGCTGAGTGTGATAAACGCCATGATGTGGTATGTACCACAATGTTTCTCCATCAGATGTTGCGGGTGCTGGCTCTGCCTCTCCTTTGCTAAGCATTTCTTCCATGAAGGTCTTGTAACTCTCATGATACTGTTGGTTGTTCTTTAATTTCCTCTTCAAATGCTGTAGTCGTGCAATAGCAAGCTTCTTGTTATTGGGTAGTGAGGGAGGACCATTACCTTTGAAGGGAAGAGGCAGCTGATAATGTCCGTCATCATTCTGCTTGATGTTGTCGGTGAGATGTCTTATGAAACAGATATCATCTTGGGATACATGTTTGTCCTCTGAACTCTTCTCATTGAAGTCCGACTCTAGAACCCTTAAGATCTCATTAGCAGACGGGACTAACATTTCCTTCACTAAAACCCGATGAACAAAGCTTTGGCTTCCTTGTCTATCCAGATGAGGATTACAAAGGCCTATTATGCTCCAGCCAAGTTCTGTTTTCTGAGCAAACGGCTCGTTCTCACTGCCAATAATAACCTCTAAAGGAGCTAAAGCTGAAGGACAATCATATCCTATCAGTAACCCTATGTCACAGCTTTGAAGTGGTGGCAACTCATTGGCTATGTGTTTTAGGTGGGGCCATTGTAATGCTGTCTTCCTTGTTGGAATGTAAGCCTTGTCCACAGGAATGAAATCACAAGTATAGGCTTGCTTCACTTGAATACACTTCTCTCCTTGAAGTCCTCGAACTCGCAGGCCACTAACCTTGTAACTTGAAGTGACTGTATCAGTGGCGGCCATAGTGCTTAGCTTTAGCTTTACTGCTTGACTGCTTACACGTAGTTCATCCAGAAAATCCTTCAAGATGAAAGTCGAGTCACTTTGTGTATCAAGTAGAGCATACGTAAGAATTTCATTGTGCGGTTCCTCCACTGTTGAGATGAAGACAGGAACAATGCTAGAGGTGGCTGAAGTACACTGTGTAAGGGCATGAGATGTAACATTTTGGACTTCCTGGCTTGAATGCGAGTCTGTAGGAGCCGAGTCTGATCTTGGTGCTTTTACAGTCACTTTGTCACGCTCCTCATGCAAGCAAGTTGGATGGCGAAGACCGCAGGTGCCGCAGGTGTGTCGTCTCTTGCAGTCCTTTGTGATATGCCCCTTTCTCAAACATCCAAAACAGAGGTGGTTTTCACGAATGAAAAGCCTTTTGTCATCTGTAGATTTTGCTGCAAAGACAGGACATTTGGCGATATGGTGTGTTTCATTCTTACAAACAGAGCATGATTGTGTTGGTTGGAATTCTGGTCTTTTTAGTGTTGAACCTTTAACTTGAGCTCTAGTGTTCAGAGCCTTGGCTCTTTTGGGTAATCTTTCATCTGTGACTTTAGAACTCATCAGAAGGGAAGAGGTGACAGGGTTGCAAGCTATCTTCGATTCCTTCTTTAAAAACTCTGCAAACCGTTTAAAGCTTGGATAGTCACCAGATTCATCCAACTCTTCCACCACAATTTTGTTCCATTTGCGTACAATCCACTCAGGTAATTTCTTGAGTAGTTTGTAATTTTCCTCACAGTCATTTAGAATATCCAAACCTTTCACATGAGGAATCGCTTCCACACAGCCTTGTAGAAAATCAGTGAATTCTCGCAGTGACAGAGGATCATTAGCACCAATCTTCGGCCATTTCATAAGTTTCTCTCTAAAGGCTCTCTGAACAATGAATGAATTTCCATATCTTTCTTCAAGAACCTTCCAGGCGCCCAGGTATGCGTCTTCTGAGTTTCTATAAAAGAACCCTTCCACTGCCTTGCGGGCTTCTCCAGCAAGGTAGGTTTTCAAGTAGAACATCTTCTCACTCGCTGAAATTGACTTGCGATCAATAAGTGCTGTAAATGACATTTTCCAGTCGATAAATTTCAGTGGATCACCAGTGAAAGTTGTTGGTTCTGGAATGGGTAGTCGACTTATACTCAGAGAGTTTATTAATGCTTGAGTTAAGCTTGATGTCTCTTGGGTCACCTGTGGCTGTTGAAATGCCTGATGAGGATGAAAAGACTCTGCCTCAGGGTTTAGCTGGGGTTTGCTGTTAGCCTCTGTCCAATTGGGCATAGTTACATCCACTCTTTCATCCTCATAGTCTCCAGAATTTCCATCAAAATCATTGTATGCCTTCACACGAGCTGCAGCTACCTTGACTTCCTTATCAGCCTTTAGCATCTGCAGCCTTGTTCTCTCCTCCTCGAGTCTTAGGCACATTTCTGTTTCCCTTTGTTTAATCTCTGCTTGCATTTTTGCTTCTTTCACCTTCCAGTCATTTTCCATCTTGTGTAGTCTTGCTTGCTGATCATAGATTTCTTGCATAGCCTTTGCTTGCTCTATTTTGGCTGCAAGTTCTGCCTCGGCATCAGCTCGCTTACTGGAAGTTTTAGAGGATATCTTTGACAGGTCTTCTGGTAATGATTCTGAGATGACAGTTTCAGTGTTTGTACAGCCAAAAATAGATCCATGCTCATCTTTGTTTAACACTTGTCTTACTTTCTCTTTCACAGCGACTTCATTTCTAATGTCATCAAAGGTTTCTATTCGGTTGCTCACCAGATCACAGATTTCTGCAGTAACTATGGTACAAGCATCAACTCTTTGAACAATTTCTGGAGTCGCAGTATGATTGCGCAACAAGGGGGCATAACACTGGTTAACTACATCTTGTCTGTCTTGAATATTTCTTTGGATTAGATCAAGATCTTCACGAGAGCATAAAGTTTTCAATTTGGACCTTGTTTCCTTAGCTGTCTGCTTCCAGGAGTCATAAGCCTTGTTAAAGGCTTTCTGATGCTTTTTTGCTTCCATATTATGCATCTCTAGGCCCTTCTCTGTTAAACTTCCCTTTCGTGAACTCGATCTAATTTGTTGCTTTTCTGCAGGGAGTGACATTTGACTTGCTTGCTCAGCTGTTTGCTTAGATGCGTCTTCTATTTCTTGTCTGTCTTCCATTTTAAAGGAGCAGTGACCTCCTTGCATCAGACCTCTATAACTTAGACACTCAATTTGAAAGTAAACAGGATTAAGGCAAATGTCATGCAACCCCTCTACAAACTTTCAACATTCAGACAATTGTAGAAAGTATTTGCATAATAAAGATACAACATGTCAATGAATAGACATAACATTGCATAAATGCAGTAAATGCAGCCCAAACAACTTCAGATATGGCATGTAATCAATCCTTACAAACCTCTTTACTTTAAATTTTGAAACTTTCAATTCTACACGTGTAAACTTCAAGAATGTTTATAAAACGATTAATTGAAGTCCCATTTAATATTAAAAGTTTCAACTTGCAAAGTCACACTTATAAAAGAGATGTGTACTTGAGATTTGTTTCACTTATCTTGCTTTTAACTGAAGATCAACACTGCATCTGTAACAAGGTGCTTTGATTTGCTTTTCACTTTTCACTTGAAACAGCAGCGCTGATAATAGCCTCGGATGCAGCGTCACTTTCACTCGGATAACCCAGCTGCGATGAGAGCCTCGAGCAGCAGCGCGAAGCGATAATAGCCTCGATTCAGCGTACACGCTCACTCGGTGAACCAGCTGCGATGAGAGCCTTGAACAGCAGAGCGAAGCGGTGATAGCCTCGGATGCAGATTCACTTTCACTCGGGTAAACCAGCTGCGATGAGAGCCTCGAACAGCAGCGCGAAGCGATGATAGCCTCGGATGAACTAGCTGTGATGGGAGCCTCAAACAGCAGCGCGAAGCGGTGATAGCCTCGGATGCAGGTTCACTTTCACTCGGATAAACCAGCTGCGATGAGAGCCTCGAACAGCAGCGCGAAGCGGTGATAGCCTCGATTCAGCGTACACTCTCTCGATAAACCATCTGCGATGAGAGCCTCGAACAGCCGCGCAAAGCGATGATAGCCTCGGATGAACTAGCTGTGATGGGAGCCTCAAACAGCAGCGCGAAGCGGTGAAAGTTTCATATGTAACGGCGAGTTTTACTGTAGCGGCCCCTTAGGTCCAAAGAATGAAGCATAGAGTTTCAACTGATGCTCAATATGATTTTTATTCTTGATGCATTAAACTTCTTCTCTGCATTAACTGGTTTCATGCATCCTCTCTTAATTGCAGTGTATAAAACACGTTATTGCACCGTAAAACTACACAAAAGAGACAAATAACAAAAAAGAAATAAGCATAAGCACTTCAGCATAAACATATTAACCAAATACATATTCACAATGTTCTATTTAGTGCATATCATGTTAATTTGGTAACCACGTGCAAAGTTCACTTTAATAAAACTTAACATCACAAATAATACTGAAAGACATGAAATATATGTAAATGAACATAAAATATAATACAGCATACCTCGTTCCGCACTCCTAAGGGGAAACTAAAACAATAATGCAAACATTTTCATCGTTCACTCAGCACTGTTTGAGCATCTGCACTCAACTGAAATAATGTGCTGCAAACCACTGACCTCTGCCCTTATTTCCCCAAGACTGTTGCACTGCCCTCTAGCGATAACTCAAAGAGAGGGAAGGGGGCGGTCATTACACTCCCACACAACAAAAGATAAACTAATTAACATATCAAACATGATTTTAACCACAATGACCGCTTTTAGACTCTTAACACTGACAAATTTCACTTAGAAATGGTCTGATGAAAGAGGGTCACCGGTATTCATTAATCATTCACTCTCAAGCAAGACCACTAACTTTTGAATTGGTCGCTCAAGGATGGTAGGTTTGGAGTGCAGCTCTCGCTTGCTGTTTGGTTTTCTTTCTCCTGTTTGAACCTTAACCTTTCTAACTAAACCATCACTCCCCTGAATGACTTCAACAACTCTGGCTAATTGCCATTGGTTTCTTGGCATCATGTCCTCCTTGATGATGACTATGTCATTGACTTTCAGATTGCGCCGGGGTGTATGCCACTTTTGCCGTGTGGAAATATTCATGAGATATTCTTTTTTCCAACGACTCCAAAATTGTTCTATCAAATACTGAACTCTATGCCTCATTCTTTGGACCTAAGGGGCCGCTACAGTACTCTAACAGAAATAATCAAACTACGTCATTATGTCAAACTTATGATTCTGATTGGTTAATAATATAAATCATTTTCTAAATAAATTCAACATATAGTCCACTGCGACTTCTATATGTTTTTTCATCTTCATGACGCATTTTTGATTGGTGTGGCTTATACTCCAGAGCGACTTATAATACAGAAAATACAGTATTTATTATTTGAATTAACAAAACCTGCTTAAATGAATGCTTGAGTGATAAATCAATCAAACGCCTGTATTATTGAGATATAACCATACATTTTGTTAAGAGATATCTGCTGTTTCCTTAAGGCTGATTTTTAATTTACTTATAAGTAGGGATGCACCGAATCCAGGATTCGGATTCGGCCGAATACTGGGCTTTTTGACGGGGTGCGGACGAATCCTAGATTTTTTTCCCACCGAACCGAACCCTAGGCATGCGCTACGCTGGTCGACGTCAAGCGGCTGTTGATTACACACATCGGGTGCTGACGTGGAGATGAGGTTTTTCTTTCGGTGAGCCTTAGGGGCTGGACACACCAAAAATTTTAAACATGGCTGAAAACGCCTTGAGGACGCCAAATGCCAGCTGTTTTTCAGCCGAGCGCTTGGTAGCTGTGATGCTTCAGCAGTGAGCCGGTTGGTTGCTGTGGTAATGTCCCGCCCCTCCTCCACTGTAATTGGACGGCCGTGTGAAAACTGACATTGACGAGCGGAGCTTCTCACTCAAAGTTAAATATAGTTTTCAGCTCCGGATACTTTTACTGTGTTTTTAAACAACCAAATCAAATAATGCAAAATGCAGAGGTATTGATTCCAACTCCAACATTTGGCTCCAAAACTAAGCCTATTTATTGCAATTTTTACCCATTTCGTGTTTATTAGTGCCAGTGCCAACCAGTGATGGTAATAACGAGGTAAGAAATAAATGGCGTTACTAACGGTGTTATTTTTTTTCAGTAACGAGTAATCAAATAAATTACTGTTTCCCCCATAATAACGCAGTTACCGTTACTGGCAATAAATCCTGCGCGTTACTATAATTAATCTCACTAAAGCGATTTTCACCAGAGTAGGTTCTCTAATCCAGACAGGCAATGTTTGTCTCTAGTGTGTGTGTGTGTGTGTGTGTGTGTGTGTGTGTGTGTGTGTGTGTGTGTGTGAGTTTTGGGGGCTGAGAGACACATAACTGATGATGATTGGTGTGTGTGTGTTAGAGGGGGTGGGACAACCACATAACCGATATTGATTGGCTTAATTTCCCACGTTAGCCAACCAGAGGCAGGCAGAGTTCATACACAAACACATGCACAGTCCGGGAAGTGCAGTGCAGTGCAGTGCAGTGTTTCCAACATGGTGACTTTGTCAATAGATTTAGCAACTTTCTAAACCCCTTTAGCGACTTTACAAAAAGCGACTAGGACAAATCTAGCGATCTTTTCTGGCACAATTGGAGACTGACGCGAGAGCATGTATCGCTCTCTCTTCTTAACGAGCAGTGGGTACTGCTGCTAGACACTGACAGGCAGCCCGGTCCTCGCGCTGCAGTCCGTGAGTCCCACACACCTGCAACGACAGCGCGATGGCAAGTACAACAAACTCAAAGGTAGCAGTCGCAAACACAAAGTATAAGCACTGTTTTCCCATCGTTGAGCTGAAACGCAAGAATGTTTATGTAATGTGCAACTTATGCAGAGTAAAAAGGAGCCTCTTCACGTCTGTAATTCTGATCTTATAAAGGACCCCACATCATCACATGCTGCCACCCCTTAAAAAATTAACCCTGTTTTTTGTGGTAAAAGTGAAGTAACCACGGTTTTTTGGTGTATTGATTGCTATCAGCAATACCATGGTTTTACTACAGTAAACGTTACATGGTTTATTTTAGATGTCTCCATATGTAAAAACACCTGATTCAATTTATCAGCTTGTTAGTGTGTTAATTTAGGAGCCTGATGAGTGAAATCAGGTGTAGCATGGGTCATGGGGCAGGCGTGGACCCTGGGTCATGGGGCAGGCATGGACCGTTGAACACCTCGGCTTCCTCCTCAGTGTACACTGTCTCCTTCATGCGTCCGGGTACTACCCCCCAAAAAAATAATTGGGGGAGCTTCTGCCAACCAGAGTACCGGAGACATTGGATACCAGGGTGGTGCTGGAGGTGCTCTAAACCTGCAGACAGAGATAACGGAAAGAGATGCTGGCACAGACAGGTTATTAAGAGCAGAGTATACAAAGAGTTCAATAAAGTCAATATAGAGCCAGGCAGAGAGTTCAGAGAGTTCATGATTGGCCATCTTAAGCAGGGCAAAGAGTTCAGAGTCATAAACAGTGATCTTGGCAAGGGCAGAGAGTCCATGGAGCTTGGGAGTGACCACACTAGCTGACCTACAAGACACAGGGAAATCAGGGATAATCATCTCAGTTTCTACATGACACAGGTACCTTGGAAACAGGAAACTCAGAAACAGGCCTTATGGTTGTAACAGAAAACTCAGGAAACTTAGGCTCAGCAGATGTGGTCGGGACAATAAGCTCAGGGGACTCAGATTCAGAATTTCCAACTGAAAAATGAAGTGCAGGTGACTCATGTGCAGCAGGCGACTCAGGTGAATCAGACTCAGGCGAAACCGACAACTCTGGTGAACCAGGCAAAACCTTTTGTGATGTGGCTCGGGTGTGACAGCCATCTTGTGAAGTGGCTCGGGTGCAGGTATGAAGGCCATCTTGATAGCAGGTGCAGGGGTAACAACAGCCTTCTTGAAAACAGGTGTGGTCGTGGGTGATGGCTCTTTGGATCACAGAGACAGGCGTGGTGGCGGCCATCTTAGAGACAGGCATGGTGGCGGCCATCTTAGAGACAGGCATGGTGGCGGCCATCTTAGAGACAGGCATGGTGGCGGCCATCTTAGAGACAGGCATGGTGGGGGCCATCTTAGAGACAAGCATGGTGGCGGCCATCTTAGAGACAGGTATGGCTTGAACAGGCTTGGGTAAAACATGCATGACTTTAGCTGTGTCCAGTGTGGTGTATGGAGTGGCATTGAACGGGATATGGTGCGGTTTAATGTCTTTCGAATTCACAGAAATCCTCTACATAGTTCTCTATAGGCCTGTTACCTTGGCGAAGACAAACAAGTAGATCTGCTGGATTCATGGTGACAACAAGAATAAACAAACCTCTGCTGGATTCTGGTTAGGCAAGGTATTCTGTAATGTGGCTTTACACAAAGCGAGAGAGATGAGAATCCATGTGCAAGAAGGTTTATTAAAATCCACACAGGCAGGCAAACAAATCCAATATAGGGCAATCCAAATAGCGTAATCCAAATATGTGACCAGTCACGGAAAGTAGGGACACAAGTCGGATCTGGGGCATTTTGAGTTATTCACAGATTCTGAAAGTGCAGTTTCTAAGCTTTCCTACAATGTGTAACACATGGAAAACTATGCCATTTGAATATAACACATTCAAGAAAGAGAATGCCGAGAAATTTGAGAAAGAGGAGTTAGCACTTTTCCCTGGCTGGAGAGACAATAGGGCTCATTTACATCTCATTTAGCTAAGCCATACCCCATGTAAAGCCGTTTTGAGTTACAGATGTTCTAGCATCATATGTAAGTTAGTATTTTATGACAGAAGTCCGAATGAAAAATAAACAGAACTTTTTACCTTTGTGTTGATCACAAGTCGAATCCAGTCTGTTTCAGATGTGTGAATTATCCAATGACCAGTTTTGTCCACAAATGGGTATAATCCATGAAATATAGATATATAGTCTATTGTTTACATCAGATTTCGCATGAACTTCTGGTAAAAGAATATAATATACAATCTGAGGACTATTTACATTGTAACATGTAGTCTAAGGGTATATGAGACTCCGGTAATTTACGTTCTGTTGAACCCGCCTTCAAAGTTTGTATTTAAAATAGAGCGGTATTATAATAGGTAATCCAAACAGCGCCTTCGAAAATGTGATGTCCTTTAGAGATGTTACCAATCGCTCGCTCGTTCCTCCATCAGCCAATGACTTCATGGAAAATATTGTTAGACAAAACATGTAGCCAATTATATAACGAATTCAACAATCTCTGTGTAACTTATGTGTGTTTGACGTCATGCTGCGCTGCAAGAACTGACAGACAGATGACGTCAAAGTACAGCGAGTCGAAATTAAACTACGCAGCTGACTGTTATCTGTTCCGCCCCCCAGCTTCTTTTATTTTCTATTGTTTTGTGCGCCCGAGCTTCGTTTACAGTCTGGGGAAACACACGCTATAAATTTGAAAAAAAAAGAACTTCACGCGGTTCACAACAGAGCTGGAAGAGAAGACGATGCTGAATAAAGTCGTAATTCTTGCTATTTTTGGACCAAACTGTATTTTCGATGCTTCAACACATTCAAGCTGACCCACTGATGTAAACTCAGAATTAAGCCTTTTCCTTGTTATTATTTGATTCACGAGTCTGGACACCAATTGTCTTGCCAAGAAAAATCTTTATTATATATATGTCAGGAGAGAAACCAGTAAAGATGTTCTACTTATGACAGCTATGCATTTCTTTGATTCTCCTTCCTTTCACCCCATCATCCCTTAGTTTCTCTGGGGTGGTACAGTAAGGTTTGAGCTTTTATACATCACAGAAAGACTTCCTTGTAAGGTAGGAAAACATGTTGCTTAAGCATCTCAAATATAGAACATATATGTCATGCTAACACATGGCACAGTCCACTTCTATATTAAGAAACTACCCTTTGCGGTGCTTTGCAAACTGTACACATCTGACATGTCATTATCAGTAGAACGTATTACCCTCTTTCAATCCCATGACATCTGATCCATGCTATCTATAGTCTCGTGCACATGCATTTAAAACTCCATAAGATAACACAACTGATTATGAATACATAGAATAATAATACAGATACATAATATATAATAATGAAATCATATTAAAAGAATAAATTTTAATAAAAGAATACATTTTAAGTCTTCATCTTCCTCCACTGGAACTACGGCCATCAGTTCCACACCATTACTCCCAGGTGGCCAACCTATTGAAGTGATAGTGAGAAGAAATTGCAGACCAAGAGATAGTCAGAAAGGACAGAAGAATGGAAAAGAAAGGAAAGGAAAACAAAACAAATAAAATAGAACCCCAACCCATGGTATGTCCCTGTATACTATGTGTCAATTAACGACTATGTGTAAGCATTTAAAATGAACCCCAGTCAACTAAGAAAAGAAAAACTAATAAATCTTCGCCGGTGCCAACCCGGCCAAAACAACAAACAAAAATAAATGTTGGTGTTAAAGGATCCTATCCCTTAGGGTTGAAAATCAGTAAGCGAGTGTGCATTGTTATGAGGTTGTGTATTATGTGTAAAATCACTCTGTATGTCCTGTTTACCATCTCTAATCAATGTCAATGGAATTGATTCCTGAAATGGAAACAGAGAAATAGGCTGTTTCTCAATATGCGTTCTTCAGCGATCTTGCGTCCTCGTGTCCTCGCTCTACGTCATCATTAACGGTCAAAGCTCATTCCAATTCTCAAGAACGCAAGGACAGAGGACGCATGAAAATACCCGGATGTGTTCTTGATATCGAGGATGCATCGAGTGCAGACTTGCTGAAATCGCTTTACGCCCCAGAAGTCATTGCGGCAAAACTTCCGAGTTCGTTCTTCCAAGGTCGCCTGGCAAGACCGATCTCCACGAGGACGCAAGTCCGTTCTTTGCGTTCTTGGAATTGAGAAACAGCCATAATTAAACATCACTGCTTTGTTCCCATTCTTTAAAGCTAATGGACGAACATTGCTCAATCTCAGGCCATAAGACATTATCATCATTTTCTTCATTCACTAAGCAAGGTTTAACTTGTGACCAATGCAGGGCCGGCGCTAGCTATAGGCAGAGTAGGCAAATGCCTAGGGCCTCAAGCTTGAAGGGGGGCCTCCATTACTGCTAAATCCATGTGCGCTAGTCCAACAGCTATAAATAAAGTTTTAAGGTGAGTTCGACTTTATCCGCCGTAAGAACCGCAGGCGTTTGACATCAAAGTAATGTGAGAACGATTGATAAGCAAACTCCTCTGTATGATTTCTCGATTCGCTCTCGCGGTGCTTTGATAACATCCACCTGTCTGACCCACTTTGAGTGACACTGAAAGCGGCTATCACGTCCTTTTCCTGCTTAGCAAAAGCGGCATGCAAAGACAGTTCAGCTCATGATGCAGGTATTTTAAAATAATGCATTTAAAAGATAATCTTAGCTTTGTTCTGTTTATCAACGTCATTTCAGGACAGGTTAAACTTGAGCGCTGCTGACTCTGTTTAGACACTTTGAATGCGTGTGCACGATAGCATCGCATGGGGAGCTGACTATCAAAATAGTCAAGTTAAAAAAGTCTGTAATTCAAAGTCAAACAGCAAACAAACTGGTGTTATTATGGATATTTAAGGTATAAAAAGGTATTGAAAACATATGAATATATCCATAGTCTAATAGATAACTTTATACTGTATATTGGTTCAGTGTGGGGCTGATCACACCAAACGCGTTTATGGCAGTTGTAGGCGCCTTTTTTGAATGATATTCTATGGGCAGGGAGCGTTTGCGCGCTGTTTTTGAGTGCCGAATGCCTTGCGGTTTCTGCCACCGGCCACAGCACGCACTTTTGAAGGAGCGCTGAGCGGAAAAGCGCCCAACGTCAATAACATCTTTCCATTGTCCAATCGAATGAGGGGAGAGGCGGGCCTTTCGTTGTGGTGACGGAGGTTTACAGTTGCTTTGATTTCTTACAGGGTAGAAAAACACTTTCTCAGATTATTCTGAAAATTAGAGGGGTGTGAGGGGACTCCAACATAAATTTTGCCTAGGGCCTCCAAATATCTAGAACCGGCCCTGGACCAATGATACCATCTATCTGTCCCTACACCCTTACCTTTGAGGCAAACATTTGTATCAGTTGTTAAGAGTATCTCATATGGTCCCTCCCATCTAGGCTCTAAACCTTTTCTAGCAATGCGTTTGACCATAACAAAACTGCCTAACTCGGGAATATGTGGAATATCAGTAGTGGTGTGTTTTGAGTCCCATTGCTGTTGAGCTTCTCGCACTTTCTTATTATTGTCTTTAATAGCTTGGTCCAGCATTGCGAGATAGGGAATGCCTCCACCCACCTAGTAAACCTGTCCAAAATTACTAGAATGTATTGGTACCCTCCACTGGGTGATAAAGGTCCTGTGAAATCGATTTGCAGATGTGTCCATGGACCTGTTGGTCTGGGTGCATGTGAATTTCACACCTTTACAGATTTTCCCACATTTGCTTTTATGCAGATCAAGCATCTTCTACAGTAATCATCAATGTCTCTCATCATTCGTGGCCACCACCAAGTCTCACTGATTTGAGCTTTCATTGCTTTTGCTCCAGCGTGCACTTTTCCATGATACAGCTGCATTAGTTCTCTTCTTGTTCCGATAGGCATTACCTCTTGTCCTGTTGGAATTCTCCAGATACCTTGATCATCTTCTTTTGCTCCTGCTTTTATCCAATGTTCTTTCTTTTCATCTGTCTCCATTTGATATGAGAGAAGGTGGAGCTCAAGATTATCTTTGCTGTTTTTCTTTACCAAGGTAACAGGAGTAAGAGGAAGTAGAGACGCTTCTCTAGCTGCTGCATCTGCTGCCGTGTTACCCTGACTTTCTTTGGACTTGTCAGATTGATGTGATTTTACTTTGATCACAGCTGCTTCTCTAGGTAAGTGACAAGCTGCAATCAAGCGACGAATTATGGAAGCATGTTGTATTTCGCTTCCACTGCTAGTGGTAAGTCCACGTCTTTTCCACAGGGCAAGATAGTCATGTTCCACGCCTAAGGCATAACGGCTATTCGTATAAATATTGACTCAATCTGCTTCTGATAGTTCAAAGGCTTCCGTAAGTGCTACAAGCTCAGCTACTTGTGCTGAAAACTGTCCAGAAAGAGCTCCTTTTTTTAAAACAGTTCCATCAGCTTCCACTACAGCCCATCCAGTATGTCGTTTTCCATCGACATGGTAACTAGATCCATCGACCCATAACTCTTTGTCTGGGTTTGCAAGAGGGATTGGATTAACTGGACTAAAACTATCTTCTTCTACTTGTTTTTCACACTCATTTGGTATTACCTCATGTGGTTCCAGCATCATTGTTTGCAGGGTTAAGAGAAGAGTCCCTGATGATTTCCACTCTCAAATCCTTGTTTAACAAAGTTGCTTCCCATTTTGCTCTTCTTGCGTCAATTATGGTCTTGATGTTTTTGTTGTTCAACAGTGTCACTACGCTGTGTGGGCTGTGCAATATGATAGTTTGTGCTCCTATCAGATTTTCAACTGCATCCATTGCCCATGTGGCATCATCGAGGGCTTGAATACATTGTGGTTGACCAATCATAGTGACAGGTATTTTGTGGAAAAGTATCCAACTGGTTTGTATAGATCACCTGGTTTTTGACACAGTACTGCTGAATACGTCTCATTTCCCACCCTGGTCCACAAATGAAATGGCAACCGTCCATCAGGAAGTCCCAAGGCTGGGGCTGAAGTCAGTTTTTCTTTAATAGAAGTAAACACTTCCTAAGCTTCTGGTGTCCAGTTTATCTGTTCCACTCCAGGCTTTCCTCCCTTGTACAGGTCGATAAGGGGGCTAGTGATGCTGGCAAAATCAGGTATATACTGATGACAGTAGTTGAAAAGTCCCATCACCTTCCGCATTCCTGTAACTGTTAGAGGTTTTGGAAGTTGTCGTAATGCTTCTACACGCTCTGTTGTCATTCTCCTTCCCTTGACAAATATTTCTTGGCCCAAGTAGATCACCTTGGTTTTGGCCAACTGTGCTTTGTCAGGGTTGACCTTGAATCCTCCTTTCCTAAGGGGTTGTAGGACAACATTCAGAGCAAATACATGGCTGCTTCCATCTGGGCTTGCAATCAACAAGTCTTCAACATACTGGAGGCAAACACTTCCTGAACTCTCAATTTCAGCTTTTTGCTCTGTTAAGAACTGGTCCAAAGCTCTATGAAATTCAACAGGAGACAGATTAAGACCTTGTGTGAGTCTATTCCAGACACACTGTTTTGTGCCCACTGTGAAGGCCAATTTCTCTTGAGATCTTTCATCAATAGGTATAGACCAGAAAGCCAACAGTACATCTAGTACCATAACAATTCTTGCATTTCCTGGAATATCATTCAGAATGGTGGCAGGATTGGCTACAATAGGATGCGGTTTTGGTGTTACACTGTTAAGTCTTGTGTAATCGATGGTTAATCGCCATGAGTTATCTGATTACTTGACAGGCCATACAGGACTATTAGTGGTTGATGAAGCCTGTCTGATAATCCCTTCAGCTTCCAAGTCTGCCACTATCTCTTCCACGGCTTGTCTTGCTTCAGGTCGGATGGGGTACTGTTTATGAGAGGCATGTATTGGTCCTTTAATAACAATGGGGTCAATGTTGGCTTTGCCACAATCCAATTTGTGTTTAGCCCAAACATCTGGATATAAACTGCACAGAAGACCCCACACACCGTCTTTTCCCCAGTCTCTAATAATTGGTTTTGCTGTACCAACAGACCTTAGATAACAAGTGCGATCTTCATGTGGTATTATCCCAGCTGTTGTAGTGATTTGACGGCTGTCAGTGAATATGATCATGTTTAACAATGGAAGGATGTCCATGCCAATAAGGCTTCCTTGTGAATTCGGTCCCACCCAGAAAGAAGTCCATAAGACTTCATCTTCATGTATTTGAAGAGGAACTTGAATACTTTTGCGAAATTTTGTGATACCTCCTCCAACTCCTTGAACTTCCATAGTTTCATCTGTTGTAGGTAGGTTCATATCTGTTATGGAAATTGCTGCTCCTGTGTCAACCAAAATGTCACATGGGTGGCCCCCTATTAATGCATTGATGAAAAGGCGATTGTCTCTTTTCTTATTAATACAGGGGGCCGCTGATTCCTATTGCGGAAGCATAATTCCCTCAATGAGCTGACGAACTTGTGCTTCAGTCCATGTCTTCCCTTGAGAGTTTTCATCATAATTTTTCGCACTGACCTGTTTAAATGATGGACCTTGACCTTCTGATCCACCTTCTTTAGCCCAGCAATCTCTTCTAACGTGGCCAAGCTTTCCACAATTGAAACAAACAATTAGCTTCTTCTTTGTGTCCATGTTGTATTGAGCTGTCGCCACTCCTCTTCGATATTACTTGTTTCCTTCTTCCTTGTTTGATCTCATAGCCATCTCTAGACGGCCAGCCCAAACTGTACATCATCTCTGTCAGGTTGTTTCTTAGCACAGAGGGCCCATCTCTCATAAGCATTCCACTTACGCAGAGCATATTCATCTGGTGATTCATCATCCTTTTGCTTAATCAATGTCACTAACGTGAAAGGAATTTTACAGCTGCCTAAGATTTCTTCGATTTCTTTTCGAAACCCATCTAATGCTTGCCAAAGACCCAGGGGTCGTCCTTGGCCATCAACCCACAAATCTATCCATTAGATAGATTTGTGGGCGTTCAGAATTCTGAGATTAAAGTCAGAATTCTGAGAATAAAGTCAGAATTCAAATATTTTTTTCACCAGTGGCCCTAATCCTCTTCCGTAGATTTGGGGAAACACACATGCAATTACTTATTTTCAATATAAAAAAGTGATTGTGGACTGGATTTCTTTTACCTTTTATCACAGTCTTGGCCATGTGAAAGATTAGTAATAACATTGGCTTTGATGCATTGCTAGTTTTTGTGCAGCATCAGATTTAAATTTTTTCTCCCTCATTTACTGTCCGTGGCTGTTTTTGCCCAATTGACGTATTCTCTATTGGTTTGTGTAGTGCTACACTTTGTGTGTTCTCTGCTTTCCATCTTCATTTTGGAGTAAACTAAATTTTTTTCGTTCTCTTTTATAGATCGGAAAGGAGGCCCCATACATACCTTCGCCTTGGGCCCCCGATTTGCTAAATCCGCCACTGGTCTTGATAGAGTCTTTTTGGGACTCAAACCAGCTTAACTGCACATCCATAGATGCATTGATATCCAGTCCTTTTTTAAAAAACTTAGTTTGCTGCTGCTGCTTTTTTTCCAAATACCAAGCAGATATTGTTCTACTGTTACAGCCAGTTGCCATTTTGCTAATTATTTGTCACTCAGTCTCTTGTATGTTCAAAATGCAGGGCTATTTATGTGTGTGTGTGTGTGTGTGTGAATTCCAGGGGAGGCCGCAAACAGCAAGGCTATTTATATGTGTGTGTGCGTGTGTGTGTGTGTGTGTGTGTGTGTGTGTGTGTGTGTGTGTGTGTGTGTGTGTGTGTGTGTGTGTGTGAATTCCAGGGGAGGCCCTCTGCTTCTCTCTGCTTCTACAAGTGGTAGTTTTAATGTATATTGCAGACAATTTGTTGCAAATTCAGAAATATGAGAGAATACACAGTTGCTGTTACGTGCACGGGCATACCGCATCATAGGTAGGGAGAGAGCTTGGCCACAGACTCACACCAGAACGGGTATATGTGGGAAACACTACTGCTAACCTTTTGTTAAGTCATGACTCATGATGAATATGATCAGCCGTCTTCTCTGTTATAACATCTGTGACTGTTGACGTTAACGCGAAAAAGAAAGTACACACAGGAACGTGGAGTTAAAATACTTTATACTGTTATGCTAGACAGGCGCGCTGGCCCTGCATGTAAAACAGAGAGGGGAGGGGCGCGCGCTGTTGAGGCGCTGACCGCAACGAGAGATAGAGAGACAGGAGGCATGCTGAGCGCTCGCTGCAATGAATTAAGACGTTTTAAATGGTAAAAAAAGTGTAAATGGGAATCATGAAAAATCTATGTGGCGGCCAATGTTGATTCTGTCACTGATAAATATATGGGAAAGATATGGGAAACACTGCAACCATGACAGTTTCATCGAAATTGCGAGTGCATCCAAGGGCCGGATTGAAGCACTATGTGGGCCGGATCCGGCTCCCGGGCCGTATATTGCCCATGTATGCTCTAAGGGTTCAATCCCCTGCGTATTTAGACATTTTAGGGTTTCTTCGTATCTTCTATACTGCACTGCACTAACTCAGAGCACCGACCCGCCACTTTAAACCTCAATAAATCACCGCTTGTCACACTATCCTCGTTTCCTTCTGAAACGATTCTTCGGTGTGTTGGAAATATTTTAGAGATTACTCTGCCATCGTTTTTACAGTCTCGCCATATTCCAACCACCTCCCAGTCATGACAACTGATTGCTAAATCGCCTTACAGCTATCCTAATATATTGACTAAATGGTCTTCTTTCTAAAAAAGATCCACTTTTTTTAAAAGTCTTTTCAAACATAAAAAAGACTTCCCCAGCTTCATTCAATATTTTTTTTAGAGGTTTACTGATCAGAGCAACTCAAATAAGCCACATCAAATTCATATTATTTAAATTATTTTCCTATTTCTGACACATATATTCATTGGCAACACAACTGATGTTTAAATGACACAGTTCTTTTAAGCAGTTTCAGTCAAAGTCCAATCATCAGGCAGACTTATAATTATTTTGAAATAAAATAAAGTCTTTCCTGAAATGATTGAGACAAATGCCTGAAGATGCAATCCTTGTTCGTGACGCCAAATTGTAAACTCAGAATTAAGCCTTTTCCCCGTTATTATTTGATTCACGGGTCCGGACACCGATTGTCTTGCCAAGAAAAATCTTTACTGGTTTCTCTCCTGACATATATATAATAAAGATGTTCTACTTATGACAGCCTATGCATTTCTTTGATTCTCCTTCCTTTCACCCCGTCATCCCTTAGTTTCTCTGGGATGGTACAGTAAGGTTTGAGCTTTTATACATCACAGAAAGACTTCCTTGTAAGGTAGGAAACATGTTGCTTAAGCATTAGAGATGCGCGGATGGGCTATTATTTCATCCGCAACCGCAACACAAAACTCATCATCCGTCCGCCATCCATCTGCACCAACGTTTCTGAATAGTTTCCAAAACCGCACCCACCCGCCATCCGCTGACTGGGCGATGCAAGGCGCTGCTGATGACAGCCGCGAGACTAGAAAGCTCTCAGAATATCAGCAGTGAACTCCGTCTCCGATTGGCGCACAGCGACAAAAATAAATAAATAAATAGCCTAAATTATCCAGGCAACCCTTTTCTGGCCTTTTATTTCCTTTGTTTTTCATTTTCATTTTTTGAGTTTGCCACGTACCTCCTTTGCCGGCGTTGATAAGAGCTGTGTCAAAATGTGTCCTCATTTTTCCGCGCTGTTAATGATAGAACGAATGGATCCTTAACAGCCGAGGCTATCCCAAACAATTAAAACCTTTATTAAATAAAAGTGTGTATTTATTAGAAAACTTTTTCTTGTCACTATTTTAGTATTATAAGTTATGTTTTGTGTTAATATTATTCTGTTTATGTTGCGTATATTTCTAAGGATGATTATTTGATATACTGTTGAATAGTTTAATCTACATCAATGTGTCATATCTTCTAAAATAAATTAATATGTTTCTGATTACATATTTATTTTAATAAATCAGAAATGTCTCCGCTGTTTATTGCTGACAGGCGTGATGGGCGCTACTGGGGGCGTGTGCAGCAGGTGACGCAAATTATGGGTCCTCAGAAGGCTAGACCGTCTCATTTCAGTTCTCTTCGCGAACTTCTAAGGCTGCCACCTTGAAAGACAGAGTGCTCACCTTTTAAGGTCGCATGCTTAGACGGACACAGATAATAACAAGCAGTCGATCCGCTACCCGCCCGAATTTAATTAAAATATAATTTTTCGTCACGTCATCCGCTCGATCCGCGGTTTGTCCGCAGAGTCCGCGGCTGTAACCGCCAACCGCGCATCTCTATTAAGCATCTCAAATATAGAACATATATGTCATGCTAACACATGGCACAGTCCACTTCTATATTAAGAAACTACCCTTAGTGTATGCTTTTGTGGTGCTTTGTAAACTGTACACATCTGACATGTCATTATCAGTAGAACGTATTACCCTCTTTCAATCCCCTGACATGTGATCCATGCTATCTCGTGCACATGCATTTAAAACTCCATAAGATAACACAACTGATTATGAATATAAAGAATAATAATACAGATACATAATATATAATAATGAAATCATATTAAAAGAATACATTTTTATAAAAGAATACATTTTAAGTCTTCACTGATGTCACATGGACTACTTTGATGATATTTTTATTAACTTTCTGGGCACGGAAACCGTACATAGATTTTCAATGGTTGGGACAGAATGCTCTCGGACTAAATCTAACGTTAAAACATCTTAAACTGTGTTACGAAGATGAACGGAGGTCTTCCGAGTTTAGAACGACATAAGGGTGAGTCATTAATTACATTATTTAAATTTTTGGGCGAACTATCCTTATTTAGTAGTTACGCTGTTCCCTTTGGGGGGGGGGCAAAACACAAGCCACTTATACAGTATGTAAATATACACACAGACAATGACGTCCCCCACTGCACGCTGGAATCTCTGGAAAAACAAGCCGATTTCAACCGCAAAACATCTTAAACATGGAGAGGCTTCTCCGTGATCTCAACTAACAGATTCTGTAATAAAATTAAATTTTGAAAAATAAACGTTGTTTCTCATTTTCTCGAAACTTGTGCTGCCGACTTGTGTCACTGGTTTATACAGGCACAGGTCAAAATCAAGAACAAGAACACAGAAACAGGAAACAAGATACAAGAACACTCGGTAAGGCAGTGTGACACATACAATACTTTGCCGAGTGATATGAGTTTGAACCAGTTTTATAGTAACAAACAGGAAGTGGATAAGAATTTGTGATTTTAAAATAAAAGACCAGAAAACAAAAAACAGAATACAAACAGAACACAAGACAAAACCCTTACATTCATATAAGGAGACATCTAAAACATTCTGGGAGGGGAGGGCCTGAGGACTGGAATTGAGAACCACTGCTCCAGATGATCAACAAGGATGAGGCTGTTGGTCTCTTATAAATCACAACATTCACAATTTAACACATTTTAGCACATTATTATGATACCTGCACAGATGTTGTGCAAGATACAGAAAATTTGTTACATTTTTCAAATGGGTCAGATTGTATATCTTTCTTTCGGTGCTACATAAATAAAACTGAATTGAATTAATTACAAATGCAGATCTGGTATATCTGATTTAAACTTCATAAACAAATTTTTATACATTAAGACAATTTGTGATTGTGATTATTGATTGTCACCAAAATGGCGGTATTCAAACCCTTTATAAAGTCCACCTTCCTCTGGAAACTGTCCTCTAACGGTACATTCACACAGGGCGTAAGCGTTAACGCTTTCCATTAACTTTCAATGTGTGATGTCATGCGTTTCCGAACTGAATTGTGGATCCGTCAGTGCCGTTGCTCGCGGCAGAAGTTGAACATTTCTCAACTTTTCAAGGTAAAGGGCTTCCTGACGTGCATGCAGAGGATGCCACATGCCTAGCGGATAACTTTCCTGTGATTACATCTCATTACCAAGTGTATACATCTATAAACACTGTATCTATAAACACTGATCTCTCACCAAGACATCTGTCCTTTTCTCCTTACATTATACCTCAGTTTGTCTCCTCTAAAGCCCGGAATACACTGCACGATTTATGTCCTCTTATAAGATCATTACCTTATCACACTGTGCGACATGTATCGTTTAAACTCGGGTACGAGAGGCATGTAGACTGTACGATGATGACACGGAAGCTTCGGCGGCAGCGTCACACGTTGCGCAACGTCACCCGCATGCGCTCATGATAAACAAATACCGGCGCGCAGGTCGTAGCAGCAAACAAACTGTGCGGTGATCATGACGAATTTGTCACTGTCAGAAAACTATCGTAGGCTATCTTTGGATGCAAGACCGGGAAAACGGCCGTCTTTGAACCTCTCTCACTGTACGACATAGGACCACCGATGGAGAGCCACGATCACAGACATCGCGACAATAGTTTCACGATGGCAATCTTTCATCTGGGAACGCCAATTATCGTGCAGTGTATCCCGGGCTTTATGGTTCTGTTTAATCCTGACATGTCTTGCACTCTTGGCTGCATATCAGACTCATAATTGTATTGCTGTGGTTCGTCATACAAGTCATACATATATCATCAGCGTCCGATCTGCCATTGCGATCCATTGTTTACCTACTGATTGAATTGACCCCTCTGCCTCTTTTGAAGTCACTTCTGTATTTTAGAGGCGGGACTCAAATTTCCTTACAAAATGTACATTACTTTTCTGTACTTTGATTGACTGGGTGGTTTAACTTCCAAATTGCTCTTTAAGCATGAAGAATTTACTCAAATTACTTTCATTTCTGGAATGATAAATATTGATTAGTATTTGATTAGTAAGTATTCAAAATTATTTAAAAGGATATTATGAAAAGGAGGCAGATATCAGGAATACACCACTTTAGTGTCCTGGTATTTTAATAGTATAAAAATAAATTGATAAAGTTCATTAACTTCTAAAAACACAAACACCCATAAATGAAACTAAAATGAAAATGTCCATAAACACTAATTGATGACAGAAAGAGAAACAAATTCAACTCACTGTAGATTTAATCTGTGTGTGAACAAACTGTGTGTCTCTGTTCTCTACAGGTTGAGTGAATGTATGATCACAGATGAAGGTTGTGTTGCTCTGACTTCAGCTCTGAGATCAAACCCATCACACCTGAGAGATCTGAATCTGTCTGATAATAATCTTGGAGATTCAGGAGTGAAGCTGATCTCTGATGTACTGAAGAATCCTCAATGTAAACTGGAGATACTGGAGTAAGATTGTGATCTGATGCTCAGACAGAAATCACATACAGATTATAGTGAGACTATTTAGAGATCATAACATCTGTAATGGGTTTATAGTATTTTAATCTCAGTAATGGATATGATAACTGAAGTTGATACGTTAATGATTAATGAAAGTCACATCTTTTGATAAAATGTGAAATCTTTCCTGTCATCTAAAGACATTTAAAGAATTGTACATACTTTTATCTCAAGTCAACTAGATTATTGTAACAGCCTTTATGTTGATATTAGTCAAGCTTCCCTATCCTTCCCTATGTGAACTCCTTACCCCTGTTCTTGCCTCCCTTCATTGGCTACCACTCCATTATATGATACAATTAAAAAAAAATGTATTTGTTTTTAAATCTCCAAAGGGTCTACCGCCAATCTTCCTGACCTGATTAAACTGCAAGCTCCCCATAGAGCACTTAGATCAGCTGATCACTTATGTCTAGTCATTCCATGGACAAAGTTAAAGAGTACACTGTAAAATAAATTGTTGGCTCAATGAATTATTTTTTAGTAACTAGTTCCACAGAAATTTTACGTTCACTTTAATTTCTGTCTCCCAAGTGTTACCTGGATTATTGTTTTTTAGTTGTCCCAAACTTGACTCAAATATAAAAAAGTATGTTTGCTCAACTAGCTTTATAGTTCATTCAACTAAAATGTTTTAATCAGTTGAATCTTAAAAAACTTACAGCAAAGACTGTTTTATATGTTACTTCAATTAATATTTATTATTTGGGATTTTTAATAACATTTTTTAATTATTTATCAAATAATTTATGCTGGTGTTGTTAACAAAATAATTAACTTCAGTCACATAAAAACAAAAGCTTTTAATTCACTTATTTACTTATCATACAGAACATAGAGAATTAAGTCTACTCAAAATAAAAAGCATAAAACAGTTAAAACAGCACTCCAAAATAGTCAGAACATCTGCAAGGCCATTTAAGATAACTTCTTCTTACGCCTGTACAAGAGGAGACAGTCTCGCCATGTAGCTTATCCCTCAGGTCTGCCTCTCCACATCATCGCCGCTCTTGTTTGATAAACAGAGGAATATAAATACATACATAAATACATGTTTAATAAAATAAAGCTTGACGGTGAAAGACTTTATTCCCTAAAATAACGTTATGCCAAATTTCTCTCAGACATCACACATAATTAAACACTATTGGGCAGTTTTCTCGGACAGGGCTTATCACTGACTAAAATACTGACATCTCTTAACATATGAGTGTTATTGTTTTGTCTCGCCAGTATTGTATTTTATAAGGTTTATTTGTAAAAATGTCCAAATTATAATTAAGACCGAGTCCTAAACCCTAGATTGATCTAAGATGAAATGACCTGTGATCCAGATCCTTCCGAGTTAAGACATTTTAAATTCAAAACGCACGCACATACATACATACATGCGCACACACACGCACACGTGTATATTAGAAGTTTTATTTAAGATTGTTATGATATTGGGGGACTATTTGTCAAACCGCTCCTTCAACTCTGAGGTTTAAATTCGCAGGCAGGAAGCAGTCCGGTTATTACAAATGTTAAAGATCATTCAACAGCTATATCAATTAAGTGCAATC
Organism: Misgurnus anguillicaudatus; assembly: GCF_027580225.2. Taxonomy (NCBI): domain Eukaryota; kingdom Metazoa; phylum Chordata; class Actinopteri; order Cypriniformes; family Cobitidae; genus Misgurnus; species Misgurnus anguillicaudatus. Next base: position 40,559,356 of record NC_073360.2, on the reverse strand, counting down.
CTAAAATATTATTTAAAACATAAGCCTTTTATTATTAAGTATAAGAAATTAAAATTAATTAAATCACATGTTTAAACGCCACAGAGATATCAGAGCCAGCAGTCGATTTCTGATGGGCTTGCCGAGACGAGGCTGCGCTGGGCGGCGTGTGAGAGCTTAAGTGCCGGTAATTCTGTGGAGCTAATCTGGAGCTCATCTCCGTCCGAAAGTGTCCGAGCACATTTTTAAATAGACGCTACTTTTATTAACCGACTGCATATTTAAACTTAAAGCACATACATTCATGCCTGAACAACTCTTACAATTACATTTTGTTTCCAAATAACAGTAATATTATGAGCATTTTGTTGTCAGGAAACATAGCTGTCATAAGTCCACATATTTACCAGATTTGTCTTAATTACTTCAGTCTACACTAGCCATTTGGAATGTTGACTGAATTTTAAAATAACTATTCATTTAATCTTTTAAACACAGATTTATGTAGACTTAAAATAATATGTCTTCTCAACTAAGCCCAAACAAGAAAATTGGTTTAACTTATATATTTTTGCCCGTCCAACATTTCATTAATTGGATTTTTTACAGTGTAGGGGTGATCGAGCCTTTGCGGTGTCGGCCCCAAAGCTCTGGAATAGCCCTTCCCCTGGACATTAGACAGGCGCAAACTCTTGGTGCTTTTGAATGTCATCTTTAAACTTATTTTTATAGTTTGGCTTTTTACACTATGTGTGAGCTGCTTTCTTTTAGCGTGTCTGTGTTGGTGTTTTGATTTCGCTGATATGTACAGCACTTTGATAGAAAAGTGCTTTATAAATAAACTGCTACTTACTATTTGACTAAATAAAACATTAAAATTGAGTTATGTTTGGGGATTAAAGCAAAATCATTTCGAAAAAGAAACATAAGAGAAAATGTTATAATGTGTGATTAGAGGAATCAAAAGTTAATTTACTTTAAAATCTTACTAATGTGTTTCAGTAAAATACATACATGAAAATATCCAAAAACACTAAATTATGACAGGAAGAGAAACAAATTCAACTCACTGTAGATTTGATATGTGTGTGAATAAACTGTGTGTCTCTGTTCTCTACAGGTTGAGGTGTTGTTTTATCACAGATGAAGGTTGTGATGCTCTGAATTCAGCTCTGAAATCAAACCCATCACACCTAACACATCTGAATCTGTCTGATAATAAAATAAGAAATTCAGGAGTGAAGCTGATCTCTGATGTACTGAAGAATCCTGACTGTCAATTGCAGATACTGGAGTAAAGTCTCTTCTACAAATGGTTCAATGAAGATGTTTACATAAGAATCTAAAAATAGGCATTCAGATAAACGTTTTACAAAAAAACATTATTGAACCTAAAAGGTTGATCATATACACATTTCGCCCCCATTTTCATGAGCTGAACTCAAAGATCCAAGACTTTTTCTATGTGCACAAAAGGCCTATTTCTCTCAAATATTGTTCACAAATCTGCCTAAATGTGTGTTAGTGAGCACTTCTCTTTGTGGAGATAATCCATCTACCTTACACCCACATAGCAATTTTGTTGCGAACCAGCTCTGGCCCACACAACCAGTTTTTCCTTGGCCCACATACAACGAAGAATGACGGCCCTACAGTGGCCCAGTTCTGGATTACAGACAAGGGCCCATGTCTCTGCCAGATAATAGCCCATAATCGGCCCAGAACAGGTTCTAAAATCAGTACCAGTTCTCAGCCATAGGTCAACCATATTAAACCAGCATTTAACCAGAACTTCCAAAACTGAGCCACAACTCAGTCTAATCTTGCCCAAATTATATTAATAAATTAATCACATGAAAATTTACTTTCAAATTGTTTGCAGTTTTATTAATCAATAACACACAAGTCAATAACACTATAACATTGTATGAGTTAAAACTCTTCTAGTATAAACTGCCAGCAATAAACAAAAATACTAGTTTGTTTAAATACATTATTGGCATGAATCTAACACCAACAACTTAAATGACAAAGTATCCTTAGTAAACAAACAAAGGTTTAAACACTGTGACAGTTACATTGGTGTGTAAAACGTAGTTTGCCCAAATTACCAGCTATACAAAAATACAGAAGTTTTCATTGAAATTAACATATTAGCATAAATTGAAATTTAAATGGATTACAGTGTAAATACAAGTTTAAATCAAACTGAACTGAAAAGTTAGTTAAGTTAATTAGAAACGTCATGTGTATGTGAAACCAACTCTACAGCCAGCTTCACGCAAAGATACAAGTTCCAGTTAAAGTATTAGCATGAATGTAACTTAGGTAATTTTAAATCGATCGAAAAATTAAAACAATACAATTCATAAAAATGAAAAACACAATGCAACACTAATAATAATTTATGTGTATGAGAAAGTGTTCCTATTCAGGATTGTCCTCAACAAGAAGTACTGATTTCCAGTGTCTCTTTTCTTCTCAGCTCCTCTTTCCATAGATGTAAACATTACAGCAGCAGCCCACTGTTATATCAAAGAAAACAGATGCAAATCAATATTTGTTATGAAGTAAAAGCCATATAATAAAGTAATTAAAAGCATAATGAAATACTTTAAAACAGACAGTTAGATAGAGAATTAGAAGATGAACTGTTTCTTGTTTTCTTCCTCAAGTTGCTTTGGATGAAAGTGTCTGCGCTGAATGTCTAAATAAAATGAAACATAGCTTAGACCTTAAAGACGTCCTTTACATTTAGATACTTATTACACCCACTGCCATAACATAAAGAGGGATGACACAAAGGCTCATTTGAATTAGGGGAATTTATTAAAATAATATCAAAAATAATAACAATGTAGGAGAAATTAGTCAGGAACAAAAATTGGGGAAACACACTAGCAAATCCGTGTCCGGACGGCCGCTCAACCTCCGCCGCCGGAATGTGAGATCTGAGGTCATTATATAGCACTTCTGATGGACAGGTGTACCCAATCTGGTTAAACAGAAACAAAGAAAAACGTTCCTGACCCCTAGAGGGCAGACAACTACATGCATACACATTACATGTAACACCTTCATCCCCAAAAGTAACCCATCACCAAGAAAATGCTTCTGCTTCCAAACCAAGTTTAACAACAGAAAAAAAACCTTACCCACAGGTCTATCCCATCCGGGACAGTGCATCAGCCACCACGTTGTCTCGGCCTCTGACATGTTTAATGTCGAGGTCATATGGCTGCAGATATAAACTCCAGCGCATAAGACACTGATTAAAATTGCGCATAGTATTCGAAAAGGTAAGTGGATTATGATCACAATATACGACGATTGATTGGCAGCTGGACAAATACACCTCAAAGTGTTTAATCGCTAATACCAACGCCAAAGCCTCCTTTTCAATAGTAGAATACTTCTGCTGCGCAAAGTTAAACTTTTTGGAGAAGTAACAGACTGGGTGTTCCACGTCGTCAGCACCCCTCTGCTGGAGGACAGCTCCCGCACCAACATCGCTAGCATCCACCACGACGCTGAACTTATGTGAATGGTCAGGTGCTGCCAACACTGGAGATGAAATCAACAAAGATTTAACATTTTCAAACGCACTCTGGCATGCATCAGACCACTCAAACCGAACTTTAGGACTCAGCAAATCAGTTAGCAAAGAAACCACAGTTGCAAAATTTCTGCAAAACAATCGGTAATAACCGACCATTCCCAGGAAGCGTCTCAATTGCTTACGGTCTGTCGGAGGTGGAAAATCACAGATAGCCGCAACCTTTGCTATCACCGGGCGTACTTGACCCCTGCCAATCACTTTTCCCAAGTACACAATGTTGGCTTTACCAAATTCACATTTACTCAAGTTAACTGTGAGCTTTGCGTTAGCCAACCGATGAAAAACTTGGCGAAGTAAAATCATGTGTTTATCCCACGAGGGACTGTATAAGACCAAATCATCTAAATAAGCTTCACATCCCGATATACCAGTCAAAACAATATTGACCAGCCGCTGAAAGGTACTTGGTGCATTTTTCATGCCGAAGGCCATAACCCTGTAGTTCAAAAAGGCATCTGGAGTAACAAATGCCGAAATTTCCATAGCACGTTCCGTTAACGGCACCTGCCAGTATTCTATCAACAGGTCAAGTTTCGAAACATAAACAGCAGAACCGACGCGATCGACGCAGTCATCTACCCTAGGTAAAGGATAACAGTCAGTTTTCGTGACAGCATTTACACGTCGGTAGTCAGTGCAAAATCGAAAAGTACCGTCCGATTTATTAACCAGCAAACATGGCGAGCTCCATGAACTGGAGCTAGGCTCAGCAATGTTATTTTCCAGCATATACTCCACTTCCTTTTGTAAATGCATTCTTTTAGACAGATTAACACGATATGGATGCTGTTTTATAGGTGGAGTAGAACCCACATCGATATCATGTTCAACAAGTGTCGTCTGACCGGGAATGTCTTTAAACAGCACTGAGAACGTATTCACTAATTCCATGACATCAGCTTTTTCAGCTGGAGACAAATGCGGTAACTGACTAGATAATGTTAAGAGCATCTCTGAATTTTTCAATCTACCCTCAACTATACACCTAGAAGGTCCTTCGTCTGCTTCATCCACCTGTTCAGATGCAAATGAGATATGTTCTAAGCATGTTCTTAAAATGTGTGAGTAAAAATCAATTTGTGAGAACCATTATATACTGCACGTCTAAGGTCTTCACAATTGCTGTCATACTTTATCCACCTAGAAATTCAGCTTTGTAGATATTATTGTAAAGATTTGGAAGCAAACAAATTAACATTAAATTAAATGGTGGCCCTGATGTACTGTCACTAAACTGAATGTCACCTCCTCCTGTCCTGTCAGCATCATTGACCCACCTCTTTACCTGAAGCAAACACAGCAGATGATTAACAGAAAATAATTTCACAGTATTCCATATATTCAAAATATTTGTATTTTTATCATTTTCCTTTGTATTCAACAATGCAATTCGGGTAACTGAATTAATGTTAGGCTATTGTCAGTTCTTACTCACCTAATGAATGAAGCCACTGTCCAGCTCTCTGTATTTATCAGCTTTCACTGATATCAGAATGTGAGTATTTAGCCATAGAGCAATCTTTTGATATATAAACACAAAGATGCAAACATGAGCCTCAATATTTTATTTACCTTAATGTGTCTATTGGAATATTCACCCCATCATCCTCCTTTTGTCCCACTCCAGAGTCTTCAGGTCTTGATGAACCAAAAAAAGAAAATAAAAAGTTACAGAAATACATTTTCAAATATTATTTTTTGAAAATAAATGTTCTAAAATCAGGAAGACCAGATTACCAAGTTCGATTACTTCTTTATAATATGATCACAGTAATTCTTAACCTTGTAGAAAACAGCTAATTTAATATCAATTTAATTGTCACACAGACAATACAACACATTACATTACACATGAATCACGAAACGTTTGCATCCCTTTATACATTTGTTAGACATTTAAACTAAAACATTTTTATGATTGGAAAAAGTTCAAATATTTAAGTTCAGGTACTTACTGGTTATCTTTCATCCTGCTGCCTTTGAAATCTGTGTCTGATATGATTGATTGACGCCGCGTAAATGCTGCTCCTGGCGGTAACCCCGCCAATTGGTTTATTTTATTGGCCTCCCTCTCAATCATTTTTGACTCTGTGTTCGACGTAATGCTGTGTTGCAGGAACTCACAAACGGATGACGTCAAAATTTGAAATCAAAATCTTTCTCGCAGTACTTTGTCATCTGCATGTAGGTTCTTGTTGCACTGCATAAATAAACTGTGCATCCTAACGTAGTATGACACAATGATTTTGATCTTTTTTAACACATCGGCAGGCAAAAAGCACAGTGAAACATAATGTTTATTTCTACAGTATCTAACATTTGATTGTACACAATGATAGTTTTACTTAGTCATTGAAGTCAGAAATCTTCAGCAGGAATAAACTCCTGCTACAATGAAAATCGCACAAAAGCAAGTTTAAATAGAAACGTTCTATGGTGCTTCTCAAAGCAACCTTACCAAAACTTTCAAATTCAGAAAGAAAAACTTCTGGAAGTTCAGGGTCATTTGAATAAAATTATCTTGACCATGATCTGAATGCATGTTTCTGTTACTGAAATGTAGACAAACATTATTGTCCAAATATATTAGCTTTTTATTAGCTACAAAACTAACATTTTATTTAATAAAGGTTAAATAAACTAGTCTGACGTTGTCATACTCAAATCTAGTCAGAATTTGAGTCTGATACTGCTCCATTGGGCTGTGATTATGGGGTGTGTTTCAACTGAACCAGGACAAAAAATGCCTCTGCACTCAATTGGATAGACCTACAACCAATCAGAGCAACCGATTGTGCGATGTATGTTGAAATGGCGTACTTTGCAGTTAGATGAACTTTATCCACAGGCTTCCGAAAAGGAGCTGGCAACGACCGCTAGTTATATCCACGTTGTCGTGCACGACAAAATGAACTTTTGCCGAATCCAGTTGGAGGGATGGCAAAAACATCTTTCCGATCCACAAATTTATTGATCCCGTTTCTCTGTTCCTCTTTTAAAATCACTGCGCTGTCCATATCTTCTAGAACAGACTCAATGGCAGAATATTCATATCTCAATTCTCCAGCGGCAGCCGTCTTTGTTGTAAACGGATTCAACACAAGCACTCTTTGGTCACATGGTTGATTACATTACTGTTGATCATCTGTCCATCATCGTATAAAGCCCTCCTTGACAATTTGATTGGTCTGACAGTTTTTGTTCGAGCATAGTAGCACCACAACGGAGTGACTCCAGACTAGGGTGACCAGAAGTCCCGAAAAATTCAGGACAGTCCCGAAATCTAAGCTGCTGTCCCAAATCCCGAATCCTGCTCTAATTGTCCCGAAAATTATACTGAAGCTGGGGCTGGACACACCAAAGCTTTTACGCCTGCGGCCGGCGCATGTTTTCAATTGATTCCAATGGAAACTCGTCGTTTTTCTCAAATAATCAAACAGCTAGTGGGTTTTTTCCGCGCTGAAACCCGGCGCTCGGGGTTCAAAAATATTAAACTTTGAGAGAAATGCTCTGCTCGTCAATGTCAGTTCTCACAGGGCCGTCCAATTACAGTGGAGGGGGGGCGGGACCTTACCACAGCAACCAACCGGCTCACAGCTGAAGTATCACAGTTACTAAAGTGCTCGGCTGAAAAACAGCTGGCATTTAAAAGTGCTGATGTCTGTGCTGACATTGTATTGTTTCTATTACTTTATCTAATTCATCTATATGCAAGAAAGACAATAGGACAATTTTGTTTTATAGAGTAGATTAAGAGAGCGAAAGTTGCAGCAGCCGCAAGGACAGTTGAAAGTGCTGGCTGGCAGTGACAGTCAGTCGTGTGAAGGAGTCAGATTGGTGACGAGCCACTGTGTTAAAAAAATACGTCTATACGTATTATATAAATGTATGTACTTATATTAATAAAAATATGATTTGGTTCAGTAACTTCCGTTTAAAATTCATTATCTTTTAGTATTAAGTAAATGAAAACTATGAAGTATAAAATAGTTCTATACATATTATATCAATTTATTAATGCATAGGTACTTATAATAATATGATTGGTTCTGTTTGAAATTCATTATTTTTAATTATTAAATGAAATAAATAAATTAAACTAATATTGGATGAACACCCCCCCCCCATAACGTCCCGAATTTCAGCTGGTCACCCTACTCCAGACCGAATTTCCCCAAGCCTACAATGTTGTGGGCGGGGCTAAATTCGGCTGGCACCCAGGCTATAAATTAACATTAAGATTTAGAAAGCCCAAAAATCCTTAAATTCTTATAATTATTTATTATAAATCACAATATTTCAAATGTGGCTTGCAATCACTAGACTGATCTGGGCCACAATCACTAGACTGATCTGGGCCACATACCTCCCATCCACAATCTGCCATCATGGATCCAGTGCCATCATTGCCACACCTGGCCCATACTTGGCTGACATGTTGCATGCCATTGCCGGCAGCATGCCAGCAGTGCCATCATGAGGCCACATCCGAGCTCATGATCTTGTCACAATATCTCTGTGAATTCAAAATGCCATCATCAAAATGCACCTGTGTTCTTTGTCCATAACATACACCTGCCCATACCATGACACCACCGCCATGGGTCGCTCAATTCACAATGTTGTCATCAGCAAACCGCTCACCCACACGACGCCACACACTGTCTGCCATCTGCCCTGTACAGTTTAGCCAGGATTTATCCGTGAAGAGAACAACTCTACAAAGTTCTAGATGTTATTGAATGTGAGCATTTGCCCACTCAAGTCGTTTACAATAACAAACTGCATTCAGGTCGAGACATGCAGATGAGCTTCCCTGAGACAGTTTCTAACAGTTTGTGCAGAAATTCTTTGGTTATGCAAACCAGTTGTTGCAGCAGTTGTCTGGGTGGCTGGTCTCAGACGATCTTGGAGGTGAAGATGCTGGATGTGGAGGTCCTGGGCTGGTGTGGTTACACGTAGTTGGATGTACTGCCAAATTTTCTAAAACGCCTTCAGAGACAAGTTATGGTAGAGAAATGAACATCCAATTCACAGGAAACTCTGGTTGACATTACTGCAGTCAGCATGCAGTTGCATGCTCGTTCAAAACTTGTGACATCTGTGCCATTGTACTGTGTGATAAAACTGCACATTTTAGAGTTGTCCTTTGTTTTTGCCAGCCTATGGCACACCTGTGTAATATATTTAATGCTGTCTGGTCAGCGTCTTGACGTGCCACAACTGTGAGGTGGATGGATTATCTCAGCAAAAGAAAAGTGCTCACTAAGGGGCCAGTCACACCAAAAGCGTTTATGGCAGTCGCCTTTTTTGAATGATATTCTATGGGCAGGGCGCGTTTGTGCGTTTTTTTGCCGCCTGCCGCGCACGTGTTTTTGAAGGAGCGCTGAGAGCGGAGAAGCGCCCGACCTCATTCGCGTCTTTCCATTGTCCAATCGAATGAGGGGAGAGGCGGGCCTTATGTTGTGGTGAGGGAAGTTTACAGTTGCTTTGAAGAACCGGACTCAACTCGCTCACTCTCTCCTGCGTGTTTGTGCACCTCTCACCCTCAAACAAGGTCAGAGCAAGCGCCCTCTTTTTAAAGTTTCTGCTAATATGACAGTTAACAGCAAAAGAGCGCTCATGCTTCAATATTTGATTGACAAGACAGCTGACTCGGTGGTTGCTTAGCAACATGAAAAGCCGCGTCACACTGCTCTTTTTAAAAAAAGGCAGTGTGTCGGTCCTTGCGTTTGCAAGCGTTTAAAGTGACTAGCCCCTTAAACAGTTTTAGGCAGATTTGTGAACAATATTTGAAAGAAATAGGCTTTTGTGTACATAGAAAAGGTCTTAGATCAGTTAGTTCAGCCCTTGACATATGGGGGCAAAAACAAAAGTGTTATATTTATAATTTTGTTCAGTGTATTTTAATTTTTATTTTATTAAAATGTTTCAAAAATTTTATTTCATAATATTTTCAGTTGTAAGATAATTGGTGCTGATGTGTGTGTTGTGATCTGAGAGACTAAAATGTGTGATTCTGTTCTCTACAGGTTGTGGGGTTTTAATATCACCGCTGAAGGTGATGCTGTTCTGACTTCAAACCCTTTACATGTGACAAAACTAAAATATATTAATGTAGAAGATTTAGAAGTGAAGCTGATCTCTGATGAAATGAAGAATCCTGACTGTAAACTGAAGATACTGAGGTAAGATTTTGATCTGATGCTCAGACAGATATCACATATAGCTTATAGTGAGGCCATAAAATGGATTTAAGGTATCATAAAATCATTCAGAAAGAAAAACATAAATGTTATGTAAATCAGACTGTTAATATAAATGTAAACTGGTGAAGTTCATTTACTTGTAAATCTCATAAATGTGTTTCAGTAAAACACAAACACACATAAATTAAACTAAAATAAAAATGCCTATAAACATTAAATGCTGACAGGAAGAGAAACAAATTCAACTCACTGTAGATTTGATCTGTGTGTGAACAAACTGTGTGTCTCTGTGCTCGTGTCTCTGTGCTCTACAGTCTGGGGATGTGTGAAATGACAGATGAAGGTTTTAAAGCTCTGACTTCAGCTCTGACATCAAACCCATCACACCTGAGAGATCTGGATCTGTCTTATAATAAATTAAGAGATTTAGGACTGAAGCTGATCTCTGATGTACTGAAGAATCCTGACTGTAAACTGAAGAAACTGAAGTAAGATTGTGATCTGATGCTCAGACAGAAATCACATATAGATTTTAGTGAGACTATGTAGAGACCATAACATCTGCAGGGCTCTAGACTAACTTTTTGCACTGGTTGCATTGGTGCGCCTAACATTTTTTCTTAGATGCACCAGCACAAAAGTTAGGTGCACCCTAATTTTTGACCGCATCGGATTTGTAGTTCACCCAAAAATGAAAATTCTGTCATAATTTACTCACTCTCATGTTTTTACAAACCTGTATAAATGTCTTTGTTCTGGTGAACATGAATGAAAATATTTTTAAAATGTTTGTAACCAAACAATTCATGAGCCCCATTTACTTCCATAGTATTTTTTTTCCTAGAAGTGAATGGGGCTCATGCTTGGTTTGGTTATTAACATTCCTCAAAATATCTTGCTTCGTGTTTATCAGAACAAAGATATTTATACAGGTTTGTAACAAAATGAGGGAGAGTTAATGATGACAGAATTGTCATTTTTGGGTAAACTGTCCCTTTAACACCGCAAGTTTAGTGCCCATGGTGGTTTAATACAGAATATAAACATGTAGGCTATTTTATAATTTTCCTTATACGAGTCATGCACAGTCCTGTTTGATAACCCGCATCCGCGCGATTAAAATAACACTTGACCCGTTATCAGACATCAGCATCAATTTATTTCATACCCGCCCGTTTTACATAAAGACTGCGACCGGCCGCACCGCAAATCGTGAAGTAAGTAGAAAGCTTTAAAGACCTTCATGCAGAACATTGACAGAAATAAGCACAGGACCATGACTGGACAAATATATTAACATTTAATGTGAAACTTTGTGAGGGTCGGCAGATTGACAGCTGAGCGGTCAGCAGTGTTTGAACACTCATAAGCGGTGCGCTTATATTTATACCTTTTAAATTGATGATATGATTGCAGTGATTCCACAGGGATGTCCAAAAAAACTCAAGTAGAATGTTAAATGTTTAAAGTTTAATGTTTTTTTCTCCCAGCCCTGCGTAAACCCGCACCGGTGATAGCCTGAAACGTGTGATGAGATTGCATTAAAAAAGTTTTTTGTGCTGCATGATCGGATTTGGAGCGCGTCACACAATAAATAAACTCATATAGGGCCCTATTTTAACGATCTGAAACACAAGTCCGAAGCGCAAAGCACAAGTGACTTTGTGGGCGGATCTTGGGCGCTGTTGCTATTTTCCCGGCGGGAGAAATAAGTCTTGCGCCGGGCGCAAATCAATAAGGGGTTGGTCTGAAGTAGGTTCATTATTCATAGGTGTGGTTTGGGCGTAACGTCAAATAAACCAATCAGAACGCTATCCAACATTCCCTTTAAACGCAAGGGCGGAAGTTCCATGGCGGGTTGCTATTATTATGACGGATTTGACAGGCGCACGCCAGGAGCAGTTCAGAGCCGAGGAGACCGACGTTCTTGTAAGAGCAGTCAAAGACAGAGAAGTTGTTTTGTATGGGGATGGGAGAAACCCGCCCAAATCAGCGTCGGTTAAACAGGCGTGAGAGGAAATAGCCGCAATTGTCTCATCAGCTGCGCCAAGCACTACAATGATGTCAGGAGACGGGGGGATCCCAAGCTTGCCAGCATAAATCAGGCACGCCGGGCACACAGGAGGACATCGCTGCGTCCACCCTCACCGCTGAAAGGGTTTGGGGGCTTTGAAATCGGACACAAGAAACGCAAGCAAGGTTCAACCCCAAAGTACACTTACAAATCAAGTTCACATACATGTAGGTTTCTTATGAAAACCTTTTAATTATTATTTAGATAAAATAAACGTAATACAGCCAAACTTATGAAAATATTTTAATCGTTATTTGCATGATAATTGTTTAACGCTGCCACACAAAATAAATAAAAACTATCACCACAATACTCACCACAATGATTTCCCTTATCTCATGTATTAATATTTTGTATTGTAACAATTTATGATTTAATGATTTCCCTTATCTTATATTTTTTATTGTAACAATTTATGATTTGCAAAAATAACTGTTGCATCTGTGTAGATTAGATAAGCAATGCACTTTGTGCACGCTATACATTACCCTGATAGCACACATACATCTCGAAGACGTCTATTTGATGTCTGCGTTTACATCTGCAAGACGTATTATTTAGATTGTTTGCTCATCTGCAATACGTCTCTGAGACGTTTCCTAAAAGATGTCATATAGACATATTGAAGACGTCTGCAAGACGTTTTTGATTTAGAATGTATGTAAAGCAGCTCTTTATAAGACCTTTATAAGATGTTTTTACACACCAGATGTATTCCAGATAGGGATGTCCCGATCCGATCACATGATCGGAAATCGGCCCCGATCACGTGATTTCGGACTCGATCGGAATCGGACGTCACTTCCCGATCAAGACTCGGATACATATGCAGGGTTTAAAATCCATCAAGGTCTCGCTCTGCTCCGCGCCAGTGTACGCACTGCGCTGGTTCGTGTGAACTGACAAGAAGAAAATAGGCTTGTTCGACTTCATGCGGCGTCACAAGAACCGGCAGCCGGATGACGTCAAAGTTCCGCGAGAGCGATTTAAAAGCAAACTCCTCCGTATGATTTCTCGGATCACTCTCGCGGTAGTTTGACGTCACCCGGCTGTCGAGTGTTGCGGCCCCGCATGAAGTCGAACAAGCCCATTGACGTGTTTTCATTCATAGGCTTCACACTCGTGCCTGCAAGGAACCCACGACAAAACCGCGTTTTTACCGCTCATTTGAACGACGCGTTGATCGTTTTGTCACCATGTGCTCAGACGCAGCTCCGCGTCTCACTCAGAACCTCAAGAACGCGCATTCGCGCAGGATACTGGAGAGATGAGAGATAGAGAGAGAGGTAAGAATGGTGCCCACGTCGAGAAAACTTAATAGAAGTCTAGAAACAAAGTATTAAAGTATGTCTAGCCATGTCACTCATCTCATTACAATATGTTAACTAGATAACTGGATACAACTGATTGTATAGTTTAATAAAATAATGTATTTTGATTATACAAATTAATTACGACCTAACTATAGGTATTTTTTTAACTAACTGCTGACCAGCTTAGGGAATCTCTATGGCTAATTTATAAGATATACTGTATTGCTGAATCAGTATGTTGTTTTTCTTGTTAATTGAGTCTTTTTGGGTAGCCTATCTTATGCCTAGAATTAGTCAAGGAGGTTGATTCTTATAACTTCCTTCCAAGTTTGATCAATAGTGCATAATGACATGTGCAACAAATGCATATAGGGTGTCAGACTCATAGATTTGCATAATTTAAAGTTCAGGTTTTAAAGTTTGGGTCAACATGTGGCACAGCTTTAAAACTGAAACTTATAAAATCCTATCAGAGGTACAAAATGTCATTGAAACACACCAGTGGCTTTGCTGTCATCAGGATTAAACATGCTACCCCTCGAACCCTCCCTCCCAACAGAGCATCCCCACAAAACAAATCCCAATTTAACCCCTGTACATATACCATAAATATTCTAATTATTTTTTAACACATCTATAATTATGCGCTGGCACAGAGTTAGACTCTTTTGACTCCACACAGAAACAGCAACGCGTGCGGCATGACATAAGGAACATCCTGGTTCTGTTCTTCGCTCTTCTTTATTCTTTTTTATGTATTATAGAAGTATCGGATCGTGACTCGGTATCGGCAGATACTCAAAATCAAATGACTCGGACTCGGACTCGATGGCAAAAAAACCTGATCGGGACATCCCTAATTCCAGATCTCCAGATCTTTACCAGACATCTTGCAGACGTACCTGTGCTATCTGGGTATGGTCAAGCATGCGCCCTTAAAATAGCATAATGAACCACGCGCAACGCGCCACTGACTTTAGACTAGTTTTTTTTGGTTAGTAGCGCAATTGTTTTTTGAAACGGCAAAATAGCATAAGAGATGGTTTGCGCCGGAGCACGCCTCCTTTTTTGCGCTGAACCGCCCAGGGAGCGCAAGTTCATTCCCTAGTTTGCCGACGTGCGTCTGTGGAGGGAAAAACCCGATGTGCGCCAGTGCAAAATACGAAATGATACATGCGTCACTGACAAAGTCACTTGCGCTGGGTGCAAGATAGGGCCCATAGTCTATAGGCTTCTTTTGAATTCGTTTTGTTAATTTGCTAATATTTAAGTTAAACACATTTCATGTAGGCTTATTTATTTTATTATTTTTTGACAAAAGAAAGATGTAATCATCATGTTCTATTCATTTTAATGCTTTTTGCGCATAAACTAAACCCTTGGGGGAATTATTTATAAATGAATCAACAACGCAAATCAAGGAATTAACTTATTTCTCTATTTAAGACATCTGGCAGGGCGGTGATAGCGATACAGCAAACACCGAAAAGTTTATAGGATTAGATTTGGAAGTAAGATTATGAAGAAAACAGCGGTCCTGACTCCTGGCTTTTTCTATAAATTTGGCGCACGGCACGCCACATTGCTGTTCGGGGTTACGTTCAAATAATTTCTTCAAATTAATTATGCTTTGGCTCTGACTCGATTGTAAGAGGCTCATTAATTCCGTGTTCGGGTTCGGACCTGGAGCGCACACGCATTTTTAAACGTACACACACGTAGATCTGGACCATGGCTTTTTCCCTCGAACTCCTGGTCGCACCAGTGCGACCTGATATTTTTTTAAGTCGCACCATTGAGAAATTAGGTCGCACTCTAGAGCCCTGATCTGTAATGAATTTATAGTATTTTAATCTCAGTAATGTATGTGATAACTGAAGCTGATTTTTTTCAACATTCTTCACACTTTAACTCTTATTAAAAGTTTATTTTCTCCACAGGTTGAAGAGTTGTAATATAACAAATCAAGGTTGTATTGCTCTGATTACAGCTCTGAAATCAAACCTATCACACCTGACACATCTGGATCTGTCTATAAATTATCTAAGAGATTCAGGAGTGAAGCTGATCTCTGATGTACTGAAGAATCCTGACTGTAAACTAACGATACTAAAGTAAGATTGTCTCAGTGTTTCAGTACATTAGCGTCAGTACAGTATTAATTTAAGAGCTTTTATTTAGCATCTAATTTTCAGGATAACATAGAATACAGTCATAATGATTGTGACTTATAAAACACACTTGTGATCCTGAATGCTGATTGGTCAATATTAATAATTTATACAGTAAACAGCTTATTACACAACTGCTTACCAAATAAATAAACAGACATGAAATTATAAAATTATTTGTTTATATGAGGAAAATGTCAGAATAAGTGAAATGAGAGATAAATGAAACAATCAATAAGGTTTTCCAGTGAAACTGATCTGTGTGTCTGATCTGAAGTGGGTTTTGTTTTTCTCCACAGCTTGGAGTACTGTGATATCACAGCTGAAGGTTGTGAAGTTCTGAAATCAGCTCTGGAATCAAATCCATCACAGACAGAACTTAAAATTTGAGGGAATTAACTAAAATAATCATAAAGACTGATCATCATTAAGACGTTTTTAATACAATATAAATAATAATAATATAAATAATACATTTAAGTCAATACTATAAATTTTATAATCCTATTCTGATTTTATACAATTTAATCATTTTTCTTGATTAAATATATTCTGTATGTATACTTTACTGTATGTATTTTTGTATTATACACTGTAATGTTATATTATGAACATGGCTATACCCACCATTGAGGCCCCCGAGGTCCGGATCTCGGTAATTTTCTGACGATCGTCTTATTTGACTCAATGCTCAGCACTCGTTTGGCTTCTTGTGGCACCGTGCAGATCGATTGGCATGTGACGTCTTACAGGATTCAACAGTAAATGACTCAGTATGCTTTTAAATTACCCTCTGTGGGATTTGATTTTGTTTTATTAATCGTGCTGTTTATAATCTTAATTTATGTGTATTGTTACAACAATGATTTCTGCGCTGAGTACAAGAAAGTTGTCTGTGTGGTTTCGTTTGGGGGAGAAACAGGATTAGCTGAGGAATGTATATCTGGAAATTGTCAAGAGACCTGAGGAGGAAAAGCAAACAGACAACCATGTATTAACTAATGCTTTAATATTCACAGGATAAAATATGCAATATATTTCTTACTTAATCAGTATTAATCATTGAATAATTGATGTAATAAAGATATGATGTTGTCTTTGATAAATGTGTATTAACCAATGAAATGAAGGTTGCATACAGAATAACCTAATGGGGGGATGGCAGCTCAACCTTGAAGAACAGAATCTCCTGCGCTTGTTCTTTGTGTGTGTGTGTGTGTGTGTTTTCTTCCCTAACGGATGTTTGTTTTTAATAATGATTAAAGTGTTTTGCATAGAAGTAGTATTGCAGTAAAAGATTTAATATGTGTTTATCTATCTAAAGAAGTTAATGTGTGCCTTATTGATATAACCAATTTTACGAATAATGAAATGATGTCATGATATTGAAATGTGTTTTACATAATAAACACTTTCATCTTACAGCTTATGTTTTTTATGAATAAATGAATGTTTCATTAATGATTTGTTTTTAAGAAAGCATTATAATATGCTATGGGAAGTTAATCATATGTGAAGTAAAGGACTGCATGTGTAGCCCCTATGAGGCTTCTTAGGGATGACTACTCACTGAAATGTAGCTATGTATTAGGCCAGATAGATCAGAAGACAACACGGTTCGTAGGAGGCAATGGCACACACACACACACACACACACGTATATATATATAGTTTGAATGTAAATGTTTATGTATGTTGTGTTATAATTGTTACCAAAGAAAAGAAAACTTTAGTATGACAATATCACAGTATAACAAATTAAAATAAAAGGAATGTAAAAGAAAGCAAACCAACTCTAAAAGTAGAGTAACAATTAGTATAATAAACAATATAGACTCAAATGCAAAAAAATCTCCTTAGAATATATAGTTCAACAAAGTTCAAGTATATCAGTTCAAATGAGATTAATAATTTCTCTTTCTTCAGTTCCTTAGAATGAATATTCCAGTGCTTCAATAATCAAACCTTCAATAATCCAGTGAAACAATTTGTAGAAATTGCAACGCAGATATCAACAGAAGAAAAGTAGGTGTCTCATGGTGGCTCGCCATCTCACACGATGCACATTCGAAGTTCCAGATTAATGCAGTCCACAGTAAAGAGATCCAGAATCTGATTTCTCAGACAACAAAACTGGCCTGTGCACAACACACAGGATACACACTTAATCAATGTATACATCACATGCATATCTCATTATACATACACTTTAAACTTTTATACATATCTACTTTCATATAATACACACATTTATTCAATATAAACAGAACATTTATCCTTTAACACATGAACATAGTATTAAATCATACATTTTCACATATATGCTCAAAATAATCATACAAAACTCACCGATTCCCTCATATAACAAAAATATATTTTAATCTCCTTCAGATTTTCACCGGATGATGACCGGATGGCCTACATCATAGGATTTCAACACGAAAACAGCACGTGGATAACAAAACAAAAGGTAAGTTCTACTAAGATCTGTTACATTTTATTTTTCAACAAAATAATGACAAAATAACTTACAGTTTTATCTTCCAGGTGTATTTCTCGAATAAACCTCTCAAAAATCCAAACTTTATCAAAGATTTGAGCAACATGTGGCTCATGCTTCAGTTTTCATGCTCTCTATCTTTCCCCTTTCCAGCAGCTTCTCCCTAGGGCGGAGTCAGCGTTACCTACTTACACGCAACTGGCTGCCCAGTTGTGCAGTGCAGATCAATATCACAAATCAGAACAAGTTTACAACAAAAACTTTTTCTTTAGTTTTTTTTCCTTTGTTTTTACTTATATTGTAAATAAACCATCACTGATAGAAAACTTTATCTTCATTTCACTACTTAGAAATGTCTTTGTTCATTTATCATTTAATACAATTATTTATTTTATCACTACCTCAGACTACAAATGTTTTTGAGCCTGGGTTACACCCTCCCCCCTTAAAATCTTGCAAGTCCCTTTGCACATCCTTAGTAAGTACATACTCTTGAGACACAGGACAACTCAATTGGGAATGTTCTTGCAAGGACTCTGAAAAAGCATCATTCAGACCTTGAAGAAGGGACTGAACTATTGTAATCAGAGGGTTTCCTAATTTAGGGTAAGTCAAGACCTTGGGTTTCTCTCTAATTCTGGTAGATCTTCTTAGCTCATTTCCATCTATGATCTCCTCAGGCTCTTGGACTCCTGTACAAGTTTCAGCAACTTTAACATTGTTTGATTCCTCTCCAGCTGAACCAGATCTATCCATGGGTAATTCTCTATGAACACTTGATTCACTTGCCACCGAGGTAGCTGAATGAGTTAGCTGGACTGTGTTCTCTCTTTCAGGTTCGACTTCAAGACTCAGAGGTAAGCTTCCTTCAGGATCTCCAGGTAAGTTTTCTTTAGGATCTCCAGGTAAGTTTTCTTCAGGATCTCCAGGTAAGTTTTCTTCAGGATCTCCAGGTAAGTTTTCTTCAAGCTGAACCTCACCATTTGGGGTTTCATTCTCTGAGCTCGCCTTCAAGAATTTAACAGTATTCCTCTCAGGTTGTGTAACTTCAGAAGTGTGAAGTGTGTAAGACTCATGTACAACATCTAATTGAGGTCCTAAATAGTAAACCTCCTCATCTGAGTCAGGAATATTTTCAGAATCTTCACAGACTGCTCTACTACGAGTTTTACGCTTTGGAACTGGACTTGGTAACTCAAGCTCTTTTACATCAGAAGAGAGGGTTCCGCAAGGAAGTAGTAAGTCACGATGTAAAGTCCGAATGGGCCCGGTTTGAAACTCAGGACACACTTTGTACACAGGTAAATCACCATGTTGATCAATCACAACGTAGACCATTTCTTCCCATTTGTCGGCAAGTTTATTCTTTCCTCTCAATCTGACGTTTCTCACGAGAACTCTGTCACCTTTTTCCAATACTGATGCAACAACATGTCTATCATAGCAAGCTTTATTTTTTCCAGCCATCTTTTTGGAATTTTCGACTGCGATCCGAAAACTTTCCTTGAGGTTTGACTTTAGGTTCTTTACATACTGAGAGTGTGTCTTTTATGGGTAATCCAAATGCTAGATCTACTGGAAGCCGAGGTTGTCGCCCAAACATTAGCTCATAAGGGCTAAACCCGGTGGTTTCATTTCTGGTACAGTTGTAAGCGTGTACGAGTGGCTTTACAAACTCTTTCCAGCAACTTTTCTTCTTGGCTTCCAAAGTTCCAAGCATGTTTAGCAAGGTCCTGTTGAATCTTTCAACTGGGTTTCCCCTCGGATGGTATGGGGTTGTCCTGACTTTCCGCACTCCAGCAATGTCACACAATTCCTTAATTAGCTGTGACTCAAAATCAGGGCCTTGATCGCTGTGAAGGCGTTCTGGATAGCCATAGTAACATATGAACTGCTCCCACAAACACTTCGCAACAGTCTTGGCTTTTTGGTTTGGAGTAGGAATAGCCAGGGCATATTTAGTAAAGTGATCTGTTATTACCAACACATCCTTAGTGTTGCTGCGATCAGGCTCAAGTGTAAGAAAATCCATGCATACTAACTGTAAAGGCCGGTTGGTTGTAATGTTCACTAGTGGTGCAGCCTTTTCAGGTAGGACCTTTCGCCGTATACATCGACCACATGTTCTGATCTTATACTCTATGTCCGAAGCCATTTTGGGCCAATAGAAACGGTTCCGCACCAACTCTAAAGTACGGTCAATTCCCATATGACCAAGGTCATCATGTAGATATTTAAGGACGTCGGAATGAAATTCTTCCGGCAGAACCAACTGATATGTTGTCTTATCAGATACACTTCTCCTTCGATAGAGAACTCCATCATGGAACTCCAACCGTTCCTTTTCTCTGAGAAGGTAAGGTAACCTAGGAAGAGCGTCACGGACAGTTCTTGAGGGAGATTCTCCAGTCTGAATTTGGGTGATAACTTCTCTGATACAGGGATCGGCCAGTTGAGCTCTTTGGATCTCTAAAGAAGATAGATGGGGAATACTTGGTAATCCCCCACAATGGTCTTCTTGTGAGTAATCATCAGGCACTGCAGCCGTCTGCATTGTCAGAGAACTAATGAAGGTAACAGGTAAGTCGTGCACATACTCTGACTGTTGGGTAAGACGACTGTCACATATGGCTCTCACTACTTCACTGCTAATTTTTCTCTCTCCTGCCTCTTCAGTGAGCCGTTCAACAAAGGTAAGTATTTGGTTCTGTTCATTGTGAGAGGCATCATCTACAGATAGGTTTGTATGAGGTCGGCGAGACAATCCATCAGCGTCAATGTTTTGCCTCCCGCACCTGTACTGCAGCTTAAAGTCATAAGTAGAGAGCGCAGCTAACCACCTATACCCTGCTGCATCAAGCTTGGCAGTGGAAAGGACATAGGTTAGGGGGTTACTATCTGTCACTACTGTGAAGGTGCTGCCATAAAGAAAATCATGGAATTTCTCTGTGACCGCCCATTTTAACGCTAGGAATTCTAATTTATGGGCGGGATACTTGGATTCGCTGGATGAGAGTCCCCGACTTGCATAAGCAACTACCCTCATTTGCCCGTCCTGCTCTTGGTATAAAGCGGCACCTAGCCCTGATGTGCTAGCATCTGTGTGCAGAACATATGGTAATTTTGGGTTAGCGAATGCTAATACGGGAGCAGTAGTGAGTTCCTCAATTATTTGATCAAATGCTCTTTGGCAAGTAGTTGTCCATCTACTGCTGAAAGAATCCTTCGGGTTCCAATACTGTCCACTTTTATTTGGCTTTGTGTCCCGACGAGCAGGGGGGTATCCTGAAGTTAAGTCATTTAGGGGCTTGACTTTTTTTGAGAAATCTTTGACAAAACGGCGGTAATAACCTACAAATCCTAGAAAGGACCGAAGTTCTTTCAAATTCCTAGGAACCGGCCAGGTTTTGACAGCTGCCACTTTGTCTGGATCGGTCTGCACACCTTTGTCGGACACTATATGTCCAAGGTACCTGACTGAGGACTGTGCAAAGATGCATTTCTCTGGAGCAAGTTTTAAACCATATTCTTTGAGCCTGTTTAAGACCCTGAATAGCCTTTCTTCATGCTCGTCCAAGTCTTTGGAGAACACAATTATATCATCAATAAACACAAGAACTTCACGGAGATTAATGTCTGCCATGCACTTCTCCATGATTCTCTGAAAAGTGCTTGGTGCATTAGTGACCCCTTGTGGCATACGGTTAAATTCGTAGAATCCCAAGGGACACACAAACGCGGTCTTTGCCTTATCCTTCTCCTCGACCTCAATTTGGTAAAATCCAGACTTCAGGTCAAGTACCGAGAACCACTTGGATCCTGTCAAAGCCATGAAGGTATCCTCCAGTTTCGGAAGTGCATAAGCATCTTTTATGGTTCGTTGGTTCAGTTTACGATAGTCTATACATAATCTGACATCGCCACTTTTCTTTTTCACAACGACAATTGGTGAGGAATAAGGGGACACAGATTCTCGTATGACTCCTGCATCGAGCAACTCCTGTAGATGTTTCTTTACTGCTTCCATATCCTCTGGATGTATAGGCCTGGCCCGGTGTTTAAAAGGGGTCTCGTCTGTAAGGTTGATTTTATGTTTAACTTTGTCAGTGCACCCGAAATCTTGAGAATGTAAAGAAAAAACTTCTGGCATTTCCCTTAACCGACTGGTAAGCCTGTCTTTCCATTCTGGCGGAATGGACGAATCTCCAAAATTGAATTCAAGAGAAGACTTCAGAGTGGGTACTGTATCAACCTCACTGGCTGACTGTTTACTAGGATTCACAGACTGAACAGCCTTTAGTTCAGCCACAATACATCTGGAAGGAATGGTGATGTCATGAGTGGTGGGATTGGAAATCACCACAGGTAAGTAACAAGGGTTTAACTCCCCAAGGGTAGCTATGCATGTCTTTACAATCAAGCCACCAGGTAAGGAAGAAAAGGTTGGGTGTTCAACAACTACCCATTTGTCAGGGTACACTCTTTGAACAGATGCTGTTCCGCAAAGAACTGTGCTTTGACCAGCTGGAATTACTTGGGGTTGCTTCTCAGGTAAACGCACCAGCCCGACATTTCCTTCCACAGCCTGGTTTTGACGCAACTCTAGGATTTTAAGAACTTGCTTGTACCCATAAGAGGGTGAAAAGTAACGAGGTTTTTGATGTGAAAAGTCCTTATATAGCTCATCCAAGGTATTTGTGCCAATCAATACAGATGGCTGAAAGGCAGATGGAAGATCAGGAATAACAAGAGCTAAGGTAGGTACATCCATGTTGACTCCAACAAATTCTCTGGGAAAGGTGATGGTGAGTTTGACGTAACCAAGGTAGGGGACATTTTGACCGTTGGCACTCTCAACCTCAAGTAAATTACCTAAAGAATGAATTTGTTGGTCACTTAGGTTTTTATTGTAGAAAGACTGCGTGATGGTGGTAACTTGTGAACCAGTATCGAGCAAACAGTCACACGTTACTCCTGCTATGTTCACTTGGGTGGTGCATCTGGCTCCAATTAATCCTCTGGGTAACATTGGTTGTCGTAAATTCATCTGTGCTCGTGCTATCAACACTTTTTGTGGTTTGGGACACTTTGATTTGGTTCCAGTTCCTGTTTGTCCCGCAGCAGGAACTGCTTTTAGTTTGACTGCGGCTTAAGGTTGCCATACTGCAAATCCCATTCGCTTTGACGCTTTTTGAGTTGTTCTCTTTTTTCTGCTACTAACATGGGATTAGGATCATTTGAGCAGGAGCTGGCAATATGCCCCTCCTCTCCACACCTAAAGCAGTAACCTGGCTTAGGTCTAGCTGGCTGTGATTTGTCTGAAATTTTGTCTTTTCTCTTAGAACTACACGTGTCCTGACTACTCTCAGGTTTGACAGCACTAATCTTTGGGTTTTGCTTCTCTTTGGACTGTTTTGAAGTTAGCACTGCGAGCTGCTTTTGGAGCTGTGTTATTTGGCTTGCTAACTGAGCAGTGACGGAATGTAACTGGGTCACATCATCACTAATGGCTGTTTGAGAATTTACCACAACACGTGGCTTAGGATTACCTAAGTGTTGTTTCATCCGTACATTTTTTGAAGCTTGTTTGCTCTCCTCAGTACGTAACATTGTCATCAGTTCAGCAAAGGACGGAGGTGAGTTCTTTTTCTGCTCTAATTGCAACTCTAGAAGCAAGGGGCTTTCCCAACATCCCCTGCAAAACTGTTTAAGCAGATGTTTGTCGACCTCTGAACTAAGTACTCCACCACGTCGCATGGTAGTCTGCAATGCCACATGCAGTCGTTGTAAGTACGCAGATGGCTTTTCACCTGGGTTCTGGTATTTATTTAGAAATTTTGCGAATAATTCATCACCATCCTCAATGGGAGCAAAAGCAGAGTCAAGTAGCTTAATGTAAGCTGAAGTCGTTGCTGTGGGACTAAGAGATTTCACAATGTCTGCTGCTGGGGACAAAAGACTCTCACAGATTCTACGAACTCTGTGGAAATCAGATACTGTTGGGTCTTGACAGAGAAGTTCAGCACTGGTGCGCCAAGTTTCATAATCAGCCTCATTGGGTGGGTGGGGAACTCGCCCGGAGAAAGCACGGAGCCGCAATGGTGAATTCCCAGACATTGCAAAGTCACTTGTGCGTACAAGGTGCTCCACTACAACTTTTTGCACTGCAGGTGGGTTTAAGTCACTTACAGTGAATGATGGGGACCTTGGGCTTGCGGCTGCAGATGCTGGTGGAACAGTATGATGTTGTGCAGCATTTATTGGCACTTGAGACTGCTTAAAGGTGAACTCAGTTTGGGGCGGATCTGCTGAATGAACAGGTAATGACTCGTCAGCTCCTACAGGGGTAGGTTCAAGACATGGCTTTTGGATAATTGTCTCCTGAATATGATCTAGCATGCCCTTCAGAACATCCTCAAAGCTTTCCCCACTACGGCTCGCTAATTCTTTCAGATCATTGAGATAACTTTGGGTTGTGGTTTTTCCCAGCTTCTGAATATAAGTGTCTGATAGAGCTGTTACATGAAAAGAGATGTCAGGATTATCTTCTGCTTGCTGAACATAGGGAAGCATTTCCTGGAGGTTTTGAACTGCTAGTCCAGAGCTGAATTCAACTATTAAAGACTTCTTTGACTCTAAGCTAGGATCAATCACTGGGATGGATCTAATAATTGACCCATACTGCGCCAGGAAGTCTAATATTTCTTCATCCACTTCAGTATCAGTTATGCCGCTAATTAAAACAGCATTTGGAACTTTCACGCCCTCTTTCTCTACAACCTCCATTTGTTTTTGTTTTTTCACTTCTTCTACAACTGTTTTCAAAATGGCTAACTCCCTCACTAAAAAAATGGGAACTTTAAATGATCATTAGTAAGTGTGTGTGTGTTTTCCTTTGCCTCCTGGCTGGCTCGCCACGAATATGTAGCCCCTATGAGGCTTCTTAGGGATGACTACTCACTGAAATGTAGCTATATATTAGGCCAGATAGATCAGAAGACAACACGGTTCGTAGGAGGCAATGGCACACACACACACACACACACGTATATATATAGTTTGAATGTAAATGTTTATGTATGTTGTGTTATAATTGTTACCAAAGAAAAGAAAACTTTAGTATGACAATATCACAGTATAACAAATTAAAATAAAAGGAATGTAAAAGAAAGCAAACCAACTCTAAAAGTAGAGTAACAATTAGTATAATAAACAATATAGACTCAAATGCAAAAAAATCTCCTTAGAATATATAGTTCAACAAAGTTCAAGTATATCAGTTCAAATGAGATTAATAATTTCTCTTTCTTCAGTTCCTTAGAATGAATATTCCAGTGCTTCAATAATCAAACCTTCAATAATCCAGTGAAACAATTTGTAGAAATTGCAACGCAGATATCAACAGAAGAAAAGTAGGTGTCTCATGGTGGCTCGCCATCTTACACGATGCACATTCGAAGTTCCAGATTAATGCAGTCCACAGTAAAGAGATCCAGAATCTGATTTCTCAGACAACAAAACTGGCCTGTGCACAACACACAGGATACACACTTAATCAATGTATACATCACATGCATCTCTCATTATACATACACTTTAAACTTTTATACATATCTACTTTCATATAATACACACATTTATTCAATATAAACAGAACATTTATCCTTTAACACATGAACATAGTATTAAATCATACATTTTCACATATATGCTCAAAATAATCATACAAAACTCACCGATTCCCTCATATAACAAAAATATATTTTAATCTCCTTCAGATTTTCACCGGATGATGACCGGATGGCCTACATCATAGGATTTCAACACGAAAACAGCACGTGGATAACAAAACAAAAGGTAAGTTCTACTAAGATCTGTTACATTTTATTTTTCAACAAAATAATGACAAAATAACTTACAGTTTTATCTTCCAGGTGTATTTCTCGAATAAACCTCTCAAAAATCCAAACTTTATCAAAGATTTGAGCAACATGTGGCTCATGCTTCAGTTTTCATGCTCTCTATCTTTCCCCTTTCCAGCAGCTTCTCCCTAGGGCGGAGTCAGCGTTACCTACTTACACGCAACTGGCTGCCCAGTTGTGCAGTGCAGATCAATATCACAAATCAGAACAAGTTTACAACAAAAACTTTTTCTTTAGTTTTTTTTCCTTTGTTTTTACTTATATTGTAAATAAACCATCACTGATAGAAAACTTTATCTTCATTTCACTACTTAGAAATGTCTTTGTTCATTTATCATTTAATACAATTATTTATTTTATCACTACCTCAGACTACAAATGTTTTTGAGCCTGGGTTACACATGGCTCTCAGGGATGAGCGGAGAACAGTTTGTTTTTTTCTTTGTCTGTGTGTGTCTATCTTCTCCTGCAGGCTAAAACTGGGTGTGGTGATGGAGTCAGATTGACGAGGGGAACGGCCTTTGTGGGTGGAGATTCTAAGAAGAAGATCGACGTCACATACTTTATAAATAACTGTTTTCCCCAAATGCTGGGTGTGAGTCGATTGCCTATTGTGGCCTTGAGACTACCCAGCGCTGTAAAACTTTTTCATATCTGATCAATAAATAGTTTAATTTTAATACCGTGCCTTTCCTCTAATTATCAATATGCAATGGACGCCTTAAAGTCCAACACCTCGCGTTAGTTTGATGTCACAAGCCAACAGGTCTACGCTGCACCCCATTAAGTAAGATAAAGTCAAAATGATTCCGACCAATTTAATCCGCCGGTCTGATAATGGATAATAGTTATACATTGCAAGTTATATAACAACTCCGTCTGGCGGCCTGATGTGCGGCCGCTTCCCGCTGGTCAAACTGTGCAGCCTCTTTGCTCAACACAGTAGGCTACATGAAGGTGCTCAACCTGTTCGGCAGGTCCAACCATGTTTAGGAAAATTATTTTAAAAAATATAGGGGGATTATTGAATGGCCCCTCTCCAAATTGCCATAGCCTGTCAGCCTTTGATGTGAAAAGCCGCGTCACCGAATGCCTGTTTATTTCAGTACACATGCGGTCGGATTGATCCATCAAGCGGAGACTATTTGATAGAAAGTGTGGATTAAGGATGTTTAAAATCTCTAGCCTGGTGGTCAGTACTTGAATGGATAAAATCAGCACATTTGCAAAGGTTTATCTCCATATGGCTATATATAATAAATAAAGTTTAGAAGGGTAACTTTGCAGTATCAGATTTTATATTTCCTACTATTAGATTTCTATTAGATTTCCATATTAATAGACGAGAGTATTCAACTGAAATATATAAATATCCTCACAACATTATTATTTCTCAAAACTTTGACAAAAATTATTTTCAAATGAACTGTATTCTTACAGTTATTCAAAGATGCACACATTATTCCGGATATGATTTGAATATTAGACGAGATAATATAACGGCAATGAACGTCTCATGCCATTAAATATCCACATAAATTAACATTACAGCATAATGAAATGAATAAAAAGACAAGAAAGCAGGATTGGCATGTAAATTGTATTATTATTAGCGGGAAAAAAAGCAATATTACTGAAATAAACTCTGAGGTAATGCGCCAAACACGTTAAAACAAATAAGCAATAACCGTGGAAAAAACATTATTATCTCTCAAAACTTTATATGACAAAAATTATATTTAAAGGAAATATTCTTACAGTTATTCAAAGATGCACAAATTAGTCCATATTACTCCGTTTATGAGCACGTTCATCTCTGGCCTGGCTCTGTTATGTAATAGCTGATTGAGGTGCGCATCTCCGTCTTTCAACCAGGTATAATTTTGTATAGTTACTTATTTAGGAAAATTAGCCATGATTTAATGATTTTATTAATATTATGAAAATGTTTTTTTTTTTTTTTTTGGGCAAATTGATTACGATTTGTATTACCCTAGTTTTACTACAAATAGGCTATGAGACATTTTTTTACCACGGAGGGCCGGTGGTATACGAAATTTTTTGGTCCCACTCCGCCCCTGCTTGATGCCTTCCTGCCTTGCAATAGGGTTTTCGGACGCATTTCAGTTCAGGGAAGAGAGGGAAGAATGGCTGAAGCAAGAGACTTTACCACTACCACAACCATTCGCTGCAGGGAACAACGTGCTCGAAATCACAAATAAAATCTGATTAATAAAGGAACCGAACCAGATTAAATACTGGCACTGCTTTTCATCGCTGGAGACAACTAATGGACATGAAAGAAATGAGGTTCGACTCCGAAATGACAATATTTCTTTTTGATTGGTAAGTAAGATGCTGTTAGTATTTCGCTAGAAGTTCACTTATAATAGGCCTTGCGATAACCTATGCTCAGCTTGTACATGAACTACGGCTTTGTGCAGTAAATGTGGCGCAATCTGAAAGCAGCTGATGGCGATTCACTTTTCATCAAGAAACCGGCTTCACTGACGAGAAGCGCAATGACTATCGCATGCAACTTATTGCGCATCCTTAGCTGTTAGCATTTAATAGTTAGCTCTACCCACGGATCCGATCCGGTTTTCACCCGTTATCTACCAAGCTGATGCTAAAATGTAACATTAGCTAAGAAGCTTGAAATGTCTTTGATGATAATGAACACCAAATGGACGCACGAAACGTAGCGGAAAACATTGCAATTTTAATGAGACCGAATGTTTTTTTGTGTGACTAATGATAACTTACTTAGTTGCTTATGTAAATCAAACTTGATATATGCTACTAAATTAGCAGCTGCTAAATTAAAATAGACCAACTCACTTTCTGGAGGTATACTGCCCCCATCTGTTTGGAGTGTGGGGTATGAATTGATTTTTTTTTGGCGGACATTTTAAATGGTCCCTTTAAAGCCGCTCTATGCAATTCTGCGTTTTTGTCAAACAGCGACCCATAGAGTCGCTGGAGAATACTTGCAACTGTCGTAATTTCCCACTCTAGTACTCCAAAGATAATGACCAGGTAATGTTTCACAATTTCATAGAAATATTAGGCTACTGCATAGTCTACTAAACTACAGATGATGGTAATAGGATAATAAGAAGTTTATTCCAAGTGTAGAGTGCATATAATATTAAAATACCGCATTTGCTAGTTTATTATGTTTTTACATGATTGCAGCTAAATCACAATTAAACATTACAAAATGCCATGACAAAGTTAATTGTGTACGTTGCATTATCTCATAACATTGTTCGTTATAATGTCACTATACATGATTATTGCTATTTATCATAATAGTTTGCAAATTGTGCATGTTTACACTATTTACAACCTCTAGGCTTATTTATGTCCTGATAATTATGTGGGATATTGACAACTGTTGTCATGATAATCGCATGACATACTACAAGCAAGCGCAACAAGTTACAACATAGACCGCAAACAAGTTTACAAATGAGAGATTTACTTACTAGTCCATCAACAAGATCGGCAGATCAGCATCCCATCCAGTGCTGTCTTTTAGCTCACGCCAACGAGTAAAAACCTGACTGAGTGGGACTATTGTCTGGTTACTAACGTGGTCAGATTCTCTTTTCCTACTCACTTCCGAACGCGCTTTCTTAACTTTTAAATCGTTTAGCCTTACGTCTCAAATTCGCGTGTGCAGTTGTTGTTATAGGCTTGGTCGACTTGATACAGCGCTGCAAGAACCGACAGCCGGATGACGTCAAAGTGCCGTCTCGGATCATTCTTGCGGTACTTTGACGTCATCCGGCGGTCGGTTCTTGCAGCGCCACACGAATTCGAACAAGCCTAACGTGTGTGACGTCGTTGACATAAAGCAAGTCGTGATTCTCGCCAGATTTGTCAGGGGCGGTTCTCTCAAGCTTGCATTGCTGGTTTTGGTAGCGGCGTCCTCCCCAAGCTTCAACAGGAGGATGATTCGCCTTAATATGACTTTGTTTACCACCGAAATAACTTTGAAGCTGTTATATTAAGGTAAAATAACTGCATAGTGTATCTTTAATAGAAATGTATTCTGAAGTTTATAGCACAGGATAAGACATTAAAGGGATTAAGAGAAAGAAGAAAATGTGCCTGTAAATTTGCAGCGGCAGCAGATTGTGCTGACAGTGCATTTTTTAATAAACTGATCAGTAGAGGGCGCCACACAAATTTCAACATCTATAAACTCCTAACCAGCCAACATCAAGATGACAGACTGACATTAAATTTTGCGAATTAATTAAAATATTTTTTTATAAAGATATGGAATAAATACCATGATAGACCAATCAACAGGCTTTAAGTGAAAAAAAAAATGACACTGGCATATTGCTGAATTAATAAACCTACTTAAAGGGCACCTATTGTCTGATTCGTGTTTTTACATTTCCTTTGATGTGTAATGGCGCTTTTCCATTGCATAGTACCCCACGGTTTAGTTTAGTTTGGGTCGGGTCAGCTCACCTTACTTTGGCGTAGTTAGCTTTTCCATTGAGTTTAGTATCACTTCGCAGTGGGAGGGATTTAAGGCGTGTCGTTTTATTTGCGCTGCCCACAGCTGTGACATCAAACAAGTGAGAGGAGAGCGTTGTTGTGCATTCCCATACATTTATTTATTTCTCAGTCCGCCACAAAATTAAAATTGGCCACCACAAATAGATGTTTGCACATCGCGTTTATCACTACCTCTGTATCACATGACAGTTTCAAACACCCGCGGCGTCAGCCGACGGCGCTCCGCTGAGCCTCACTGAAGTTGCATTTAAGCATATATAATGCTGACGTGCTCATCGCGAATGTTCCGCCACAAACTGCAAGCCTGGAAAAAACTGTTAGAGTGTGCCTGATTCTCAACATGTGGATGTTTTTCGTCGCTAAAAGGGTGTTTGGGAACTTATAGCTGAGCACAGATGACAACATGTTTGCTCGAGACAGCGCAAGCTAGCCTAGCACAGGTAAAGCTAGCGATGACGCTGTTAGTGATGTTTTTTTCAGACCAATCAGTGATCTACAGTGTTTTCGCGTCACGTTTGGTATCAGCTCGGGTCGCTTGGAACCCCAACCGAGGTGGTACGAAAAAAAGTATCGGGTAGCTCCTAATGGATAAGCTCCCAAAAGTAAGCTGACCTGAATCAAACTAAACCAAACCGTGGGGTACTATGCAATGGAAAAGCGCCATAAGTGTGTATTAGTACATGTTAACGATATGCCCCAAAGAAAACGATGATGTGAGTTATCATCTCCAATGTAAATCTCAACCCTACAACAAACACACACACTGTTGGCAACAGTTTACTTCCTGGGCTTCCAGCAAGTAAAAATTAACTCTCTGTTATCTGATGTTGCAGTAAGTAGTACGGGGGCTCCACAAGGTTGTGTAAGTTCTCCTTTTCTATTTACTCTATACACACATGATTGTGTTAGTCACCAATCAAACCAATTTATATTAAAATTGTCAGATGACACGGTCATAGTGAACCTGTTAATAAGAGATTCCAGCACTGATGAGTATAAAGCAGCATTGGAGGGGCTTGTAGACTGGTGTGATGCTCATCACCTCCTGATTAATGTTAAAAAAAACTGAAGAGGTGATTATAGATCCCAGATCACTGGGGGACAGGAGTCCTGTCATAATACATGGACAGAATGTTAGACAGGTGGCTTCTTACAAATATTTGGGAGTTCATATTGATAATGAGCTGAAATGGCAAACCCATGTCTCAAGTATTTGTTCAAGAGTTCACCAGCGTTTACATTTTTTACGAAGATTAAGATTATATGGAGTCAGTATCAATATTATGCAAATTTTTTATAAAGCTACGATTGAGTCTGTCTTGCGTTATGGAATTACCAATTGGTTTGGAAGTTTAACAATGAAATTGAGAGCCCAGATAAGCAATTTAGTTAAGGTAGCAGGGAAAATCATGTGAGTACGGACACTAAACACTTTACAGGACATTTTTAAGAGGTCTCTGTTGCTGCAGGTAAATACAATTGTACTGGACCCCTCACATGTTTTGTATTCTGCTGTATGTGTTGATGAACTCTGGAAGGCGATACAGGGTCCCATTATGTAAGTATAATCGCTATAAACATTCTTTTGTCCCACAGTCGATAAAACTGCTTAATGAGCAAGGGTGATGATATGGTAGTGAATAGTAGTGGTATGGTTTCAGGTGTTGAATTAGCAACATTTAAATGTACTCAATTAGGAATATGTTCTTTTTATATGAAATTTATTATTATTAGAATGCGCCTTTTTTTAAATATTTAGTTTTAATTATTTATTTATTTAAGGTAAAGTCTGTTATGTATAATAGATGTATGTATGAATGTTGTTGGGGTGGACTGATGTGCAGTTCTCTCATCTAAGACAAATTTCTTCTAAGGGAGACAATAAATGGTACCTTGACCTTGGCTTGTTGGCGTGAACAAGACCGACATTTAACATAATTCCTCCCAATTCGGACTCAGCCTGATTTCGCCCAGGTGAGGGTAATCTACACAGCGGTTGCTGATAGGCTGATGAGGAGAAGGGGTAGAGGATATAAAGACCTTTGAAGACATCAAACGGGGTGCTTGTCGTGTACTTTGTGTGCGCTGTGTTGCTGCTTTGCAGACGCTTTGTGCTGGCCTGATCGTTCCCTTGGGGAAGTAAAGAAAGGAAAGACAGCTGGCGAAGGAATATTGGGAGAGTTTCACTCGTGAGTAAGCAAGATACAGAGCCAACGGGACTACAGATACAGGAAACTATTGACAACAAAGAGTGAGTAACAGCCGTTGTGTTTACCGTGTAATACTTCGAAGAGGAGTTGCTTGGTGTGTGTCTTTCTTGTGTTTGAGGTCCCTGGCCCCACCGGAGAGGGAAGTGTGGGCGAGCCGTGGGTTGACCGGAAACACGGACGAGACATTTGGATAGGAAGCGCCGTCTACCAATCGATCAGTGGCCCTGCGGGACAAGAAAGCATGGGTGAGCCAGAGAAGTAACAAACAACACATCGGGGCTGTGAGTAATATAAAGCCTATTCTCAACGGTGACCAAAACATCGCCCAGCTATCCTCCCGGGGGAATCGAAGCCTGGTGGCTAAGTCCATATTTAGATCTCACGTGAGGTGTGTGCGGGAGTGCTGTGGGTGAGTTTCACTTATTACTTGGTGTTTGCGCTGTGCTTGCTGTGTGTGTGCTGTGCTTGTGGCGACCGGGCTGCCCGGCCTCGGACGAGTCGTGGGATGTTTGCATCTGTTGTGGCCTGGGTCCTACGGAGAGGGTGAAATTGGGCCTTGGCCCCGGGTGTGTTGGAGAGAGCTTCACTCTTCGGTGGAGCGGACAGTGGTGAAACCCAGTGGTGGATAGGAGTGAGTATTTTATGAAGTGCACGGTGCGGATTGAGGGTCATAGATGTGGTTGTTCGACCTATCCAACAGAAGCTCGTGGTGGCGGAGCCTCAACGAAAGTTCGCCCCAACTCGGGACCCCGGTCGTGGAAACAGGAGGGGGAGTTCGGGAAGCGTTCGGCTCCGTGCCACTGGACCCATCAGTCCCCACGACGCCCGAGAAGCTCGAGTGGACGGGTGAAGGAATACGGTGCACCAACGCTGTAGCGAAAGTCCACTGTCTGTGAGTGAGTGTAAAGACCCCCAGTGCTGTGAGTAACTTACCCTGTGCAGCGATATTCGATCTGTGCTTATAGCAATCACTTACCTGTGTCTCGATGAAAGCTCTGTGTGAACGAAGATCCCCAGTGTTGTGAGTAACTTACCTCCTGTGTAGTGATATCGATCTGTGCTTATAGCAATCACTTACCTGTGTCTCAATGAATGCTCTGTGTGAACGAAGATCCCCAGTGTTGTGAGTAACTTACCTCTGTGTAGTGTTATTGACCTGTGCTTACAGCAACCACTTACCTGTGTCTCAACGAAGGCTCTGAGTGAACGAAGATCCCCAGTGTTGTGAGTAACTTACCTCCTGTGCAGTGATATCGACCTGTGCTTATAGCAATCACTTACCTGTGTCTCGACGAATGCTCTGTGTGAACGAAGATCCCCAGTGTTGTGAGTAACTTACCTCCTGCGCAGTGATATCGACCTGTGCTTATAGCAATCACTTACCTGTGTCTCAACGAATGCTCTGTGTGAACGAAGATCCCCAGTGTTGTGAGTAACTTACCTCTGTGTAGTGTTATTGACCTGTGCTTACAGCAACCACTTACCTGTGTCTCAACGAAGGCTCTGTGTGAAGCGAAGATCCCCAGTGTTGTGAGTAGCTTACCTCTGTGCAGTGGTATCGACCTGTGCTTATGACAATCACTTACCTGTGTCTCAATGAAGGCCCTGTGTGAACGAAGATCCCCAGTGCTGTGAGTAACTTACTCTGTGTAGTGATATTGATCTGTGCTTAAAGCAATCACTCACCTGTGTTTCAGCGAATGCTCTGTGTGAACGAAGATCCCCAGTGTTGTGAGTAACTTACCTCTGTGAAGTGTTATTGACCTGTGCTTACAGCAACCACTTACCTGTGTCTCAGCTAATGCTCTGAGTGAACAAAGATCCCTAGTGTTATGAGCAACTTACCTCTGTGTAGTGTTATTAATCTGTGCCTACAGCGACCACTTACCTGTGCCCCCGCGAAGGCTCTGTTGGGTACAAGGGTCTCCAGGGCCAGTACGCTCTGTGCGAACGAAGGCCCCCAGTGCTGTGAGTAACCTACCCTTGTGTGGTGACACCTACCTGTGTTATAGCAACCATCTACCTGGTGCCAGCGAATGCCCTGTGGTGTACAAGGATCTCCAGTGTCGTGAGTTGTTTCCCTGTATGGTCCACTAACGATCGCTGCTTCCAGTAGCGGCTGTAGAGCAACGAACCTAAGGCATAGGAGAGAGAGAGAAGATGGAGAATTAGAGCAGCAGTGAACCGCATCGAAGCACATCTTCATAACCCTTTTTCTTGATTCTGCCTCCAGGAAGAAGCGGAGTGCGCCACGGATTCTAGGACCAGAGCCCCAAAGGAGCCCCTGTCCCCAGTCCTTGTCATAAGTGGCCCTGGAGGCGAGAAGTCGTCACGTTAGTTTTAAATTGCCTTTTCCCCTTTCCCCTTTTTTCCTTTTAAATATTTAAATAAAGTTTATTTTAAACGTAGTTTACTCGTCTGTCTGGTCATTGGGGTGGTCTTGGGAAACTCCTCGAGGTGGAAGAGTTGAGAGGGGCGTGACCTTTAGTATATTCGGGTCCGCCCCTGGCCGTGACATTAGCATTGCATTGTGAGCGAATCTTTTAAACATTGTAAGGAGTGTCACATTTCTGGCTGATTTCAGAGGTATTCAGGCCAATCACAATGTATAGATTAGCTGGCCAATCAGGGAAACAGCACTTTTTAGATCGATGAGCTTTTACAAAATCAATGCGTTTGAGGAAGGCAGGAATATCTAGAACTACAAAAATGTACGGTATGTGGAAAATAATGTGTTTTTTGAATAATAAATCATGCAAACACATTGTATTATACTGAATGCACAAAATAACATTGTTTTAGCAATGAAATAGGTGCACTTAAAGGGGTCATACCATGAAAATCTGACTTTTTCCATGATTAAGTGCTATAATTGGGTCCCCAGTGCTTCTATCAACCTAGAAAATGTGAAAAAGATCAACAGTAACTTATTGGGTAAGCCATTTTTTGCAAGCGTGTGAAAAATTAGATTTCGTCTGTTTTGTGAGGTAGGTAGAAAGGCAAATTACAATAATATGGCCCCCTTTATCTGCACTATCCAATCACAGCACTGCCATGTAGTGCAGAGAGAAAGAGAGAGAAAATAATAGACAGCACAATTGAGTTTCAATTACAACAAACCACCATCATTGTGATCAGTGTTTGCATTTCATCAGCATTTCATCAGACATAAGAACAGCTTCTTTCCCTCTGCCATAACTGTACTGAACTGCAGCTAAGTGGCGTCAGCCGCTCTATGTCCATTCACAACAGTACATACTTATAATCCTATATGCATCTTGCACTCATTACACACACACATATATATATATATATATATATATATATTATATATTATATATTATTTGTATATTATGTTAATAGGGTGACATGTGTCTATATGTATATTGTTGTCTATTTTGTACAGTTTGTGTCTTATCATTATTGTTCTGTATATTGGGTGTTCTACTACCTATTTGTATTATACGTTTAAATGTTAAAGTATAGAGAGTATTTACAAACTTCCGGACACACCCAAAAACAGCACTGTACTGTTCTCATTGCAACTACCAATGCAATTTAACAGCCAGCCAAACTCCATCCATAAAGTACAGACAAGTCAGGATTCATCTTAGTCTTTGACGTTTAATAAGATGCCAGGTACATTATGAATTAAGAACTCTGGGAAAATTTTCCAGCCTTTGCAGAAGTGCATTTTCAATTATCTCAGGTGCACCATAGCATTCTGTTAATCTTTCCCAGGCATCGTGTAGCTGTTACGGATGTCAGCGCTAACGTCCCCGGTGTTCAAACATCACATTCACCTGACTTCTAACTGGAACTACATTTCCCACTATGCCCCATGCTCCGCTGATTACACTCCACCTGTTACTCATTATCCTGCCTATATACCTGGGACACACACAAACGCTCTTTGCGAAGTCTTGTTTTGCCCCGTGCAGAACTACTGAGCGTTATTTCCCTGTTTTCCCTGTGTTTGTTTCCCTGGTGATTACTTTTGGACTGCCTTTTGGATTATTGATGTTTAGCTGCCTGCCTTGACCTTGGACTGTTTACCCGTTTACGAATGATCTCTGCCTGCCTCGATATTGGACTGTGTTTACATTTACGATTGCTTTCCGCCTGCCCCGATTCTGGACTGTGTTAACGATTACGATTACTATCTACCTGCCCCAAGCCGTATCTGTGTTTACATACCAGTTTTACCGCTACATTGCATTGCCTTTGTCTAAACTGCTGTGTGATACTAATAAAGATTTGCAAATGGATCCAACCTTGTCTGACTCGTCACAGAAGACTTCGCCGCCCACGGATCCAGCAACTCTTTCCCAGATCACCGGAGAGCTCTCGTCGCAAGCCGGCGTCCTCATGGCTCACCAACAACAGCTAGCGAGGCTAACATCACTGACGGAGGAGCTCGTGCGCTCCGTTCAGAGCCTACACGGGCTCGCGGCCGCGTCAGCCGCTGCTTCCTCCGCGGCAGCCACTGCACAGCCACCTTCACCAGCTCCACAGCCACAGCCTGTCGCTCCTACTACACCACGACTGGCTTTCCCCGAGAAATTCGATGGTACACCTGAAAGATGCCGTGGATTTCTTATGCAGTGCTCATTATTCATCGCTCAGCAACCCCATGTTTACCCCACCGAGATCGGCAAGATCTCGCTAGTCTGTACGCTACTCACCGGTAAGGCTTTAGAATGGGCAACAGCATTATGGACTTCGGGAGGTTTTGATCACAGCACATACGACGAATTCCAACAAACCATGAAGGCGGTGTTCGAGCACCCAGCTGGAGGACGCGATCCGGGTGAGCGTCTGCTGGCGCTGCGTCAAGGGCGCCGCACCGCGGCTGAATTCGCGTTGGAATTTCGCACGTTAGCAGCACAAACAGACTGGCTGGAAACCACCCTCAAGACGATGTTTAGGCAAGGATTAAGTGGTGAGCTTCAATCTGAATTGGCCTGCAGAGACGAAGGGAAGAGTTTTACTGAGTTTGTGGATCTGGCCATTCGCATTGACAATCTCGTCCGGACACGAAGACCCACCCGTTATGTGAGTATCTCCCCTGTTACGTCTACCGAGGAATGTGAACCCATGCAAGTGGGTCGTGCACGATTAACCGTGGAGGAGAGAGATCGCCGATTCAGAGAGAGATTATGTCTATATTGCGGCGAGCCCAGACATGTCATAGCTTCATGCCCTGTTCGACCTGCTCAGTCCCGTTTGGGCCGGGTGAGTGCTCTTTCCCCCACGGGAACTTTTGATTGTCTCGAAATTCCTGGTACATTGAAATTTCATGGTCACACTGTAACTACTAAAGCCTTGCTAGATTCCGGGGCTGCCGGTAACTTCATTGACATTGATCTAGTTAAAACTCACAATATTAAATTAACCCCTTGCTCACCTCTCTCTGTCTCAGCGTTAGATGGGCGACCTCTCGGCTCAGGTCGCGTCACGCATATCACAGAAACAATAACCCTGAACATCTCCACCAATCACTCTGAGAACATCATCTTCTACGCCATGCCGTCACCTCATAATCCCATCATCCTTGGCGTCCCCTGGCTACACGAACATGACCCTTTAATTTCCTGGAGCAACAAGGAAATAGTGCACTGGAGCCCCTCTTGCCAGTTAAAGTGTATTCCCAGAAAACCTGAATTACCTCCACTTCCGTCACCAGTAGGTACCATGACTCCTCTTCCTGACAATGTACCTAAGGAATATCATGACCTGGCAACGGCATTTAGCAAGACCAAAGCAACACAGCTTCCAGCCCATCGATCCTGCGACTGCGCTATCGAGCTGCTTCCCAACTCACAACTTCCTAAGGGCCGCATCTTTCCCCTGTCAGAGCCCGAGACCCAAGCCATGAAAAGGTACATAGACGAAGAACTATCCAAGGGGTTTATTCGTAAATCCACATCACCCGCCTCAGCAGGATTTTTTTTCGTGGAGAAGAAGGATGGGGGTCTACGTCCATGTATTGACTACCGCGGACTCAACAAAATCACAGTTAAATTCAGATACCCGCTTCCTTTAGTCCCTGCAGCCCTAGAACAGCTTCGCAACGCCAAGATTTACAGTAAGCTCGACCTGCGCAATGCTTACAACCTCATTCGCATCCGCGAAGGTGATGAGTGGAAGACCGCGTTCTCTACGGCGAATGGTCACTATGAATATTTGGTCATGCCCTTCGGCCTATCTAGCAGTCCCTCCGTGTTCCAGTCTTTCATAAACGACGTGTTCAGAGACATGCTCAACCAGTTCGTCATTGTGTACATCGATGACATACTGATTTATTCCGATTCCAGAGAACAACACATCCAACACGTCAGAACTGTACTACAGCGACTCATACAACACCAACTTTACGCCAAGGCAGAGAAATGTGAGTTCCATTCCACATCCATTTCATTTCTGGGGTATGTCATTAGTCCCGAAGGGGTAGCTATGGATGAACGAAAGGTACATGCAGTATTAAATTGGCCGCAACCCCAATCAGTAAAAGACCTCCAGCGTTTCCTGGGCTTCGCAAACTTCTACAGACGCTTTATCAGAAATTTCAGTTCCATCGCAGCCCCTTTAAGTTCCCTGGTACGGAAAACCAATCACAAGTTGTCGTGGTGTCCCGATGCAAAAAGAGCATTCGAAGACCTTAAATTCATGTTCACGTCAGCTCCCATCTTGCATCATCCTGATCCTGATCGTCCGTTCATTGTGGAAGTAGATGCATCCAACTCAGGCATTGGCGCTATACTATCACAAAGGCAAGGTGAACCCAATAAACTTTTTCCCTGTGCATATTTTTCCAGAAAACTGAATGCAGCTGAACGCAATTATGATGTGGGTAATC
This sequence comes from Misgurnus anguillicaudatus, assembly GCF_027580225.2. Lineage (NCBI taxonomy): Eukaryota > Metazoa > Chordata > Actinopteri > Cypriniformes > Cobitidae > Misgurnus > Misgurnus anguillicaudatus. The sequence goes on along the minus strand of NC_073360.2, from coordinate 40,519,958 downwards.
GTGAGCTTCTAGCGATGAAGGCAGCGCTAGAAGAATGGCGGCATTGGCTAGAGGGTGCCAAACACACAGTCACCATCTTTACTGACCATCGCAACCTTGAATATCTGCAATCAGCAAAGCGTCTCAACACCAGACAGGCTAGGTGGGCCCTGTTCTTTACTCGCTTTCGGTTCATAATCACTTACCGTCCAGGGTCAAAGAACTCGAAAGCTGATGCCCTGTCTCGTCAATACGACTCTGTTCCACAACCCACCAAACCTGAGCCCATCATCCCACCCACCCTTATTGTTGCACCCGTGCATTGGAATGTAGTTCAGGAAATTAACCAAGCCAACGCTCAGAAACCACCACCCAGTGGGTGCCCCGTTGATCGAACATTTGTTCCACCCAAATTCAGACGACACCTCATCCAATGGGTACACACCTCTTCCAGCTCAGGACATCCAGGTATTAACACTACACTACAAAAACTGAGAAACAAATTTTGGTGGCAATCTATGCATGAGGATGTTTCCACGTTTGTCAATGCTTGTATCACATGCGCAGCTAATAAATCTCTCCACCAAGCTCCGGCAGGTCTTCTTCAGCCCCTGGAAATACCCAAAAGGCCCTGGTCTCATATTGCTGTGGATTTCGTCACTGATTTACCCCTCTCCAAAGGTAATACCATAATCCTTACAGTCGTGGACCGCTTTTCTAAAGCCTGCAGATTTGTCCCCATGCCCAAACTCCCGTCAGCCCTAGAAACAGCCGAACAACTGGTACGTCACGTTTTCAGATATTACGGACTTCCTGAGGACATTGTGTCGGACCGTGGACCCCAATTCACATCTAGGGTATGGAAAGCCTTCTTTAAAACACTCAACGTCAACATAAGCCTTACATCCGGATATCATCCACAGTCTAATGGACAGGCAGAACGTGCTAACCAAGAACTCACCAAATTCCTCAGATTATACTGTCATCAAAATCAGAATGAGTGGTGTCGCTTCTTACCTTGGGCCGAGTACGCACAGAATTCCATCACTAAAACTGCTACAGGTCTCTCTCCATTCCAATGTATACTCGGGTTCCAACCACCTATGCTTCCGTGGGATGACGAGCCATCAGAAGTCCCCGCTGTGGATGAGTGGTTTAACAAGAGTCAAGAAACCTGGAGACAAGCCTACGTTCATCTTTCACGTGCAGTCAGAAGATCCAAGGAACAGGCAGATCAGTCCAGACGACCACAACCTTCATACAAACCAGGTCAATTCGCATGGCTCTCCACCAAAGACATCCAGCTTCGACTACCATGCAAGAAACTAAGTCCCAGGTATGTAGGTCCATTCAAAATCATAAAACAAATTAATCCTGTGTCTTTTCGTCTCCAACTGCCTGCTAATTATCGTATCTCCCCCACTTTTCATGTTTCCCTGCTCAAACCCGCAGAGAATCCGGGGACGGCTGTAGAGTCCGGCTCAACAAGACCCCCCCCACTCATCGTGGATGGTGAGGAAGCCTTCCTGGTACACGAGCTCTTAGACTCCAGACGGCGGGGATCCAACATCCAGTACCTGGTAGACTGGGAGGGGTGCGGCCCGGAGGAGAGATCATGGGAGGACGCTAAGGACATCCTGGATCCCAATCTTATAACTGTCTTCCACAGGTCTCATCCGGATAAGCCGGCCCCTCGCCCCCGTGGCCGTCCGAGGAAAAACCCGTCCCGCGTCTGGAGCCGCTCGCAGGGGGGGGGTTCTGTTACGGATGTCAGCGCTAACGTCCCCGGTGTTCAAACATCACATTCACCTGACTTCTAACTGAAACTACATTTCCCACTATGCCCCACGCTCCGCTGATTACACTCCACCTGTTACTCATTATCCTGCCTATATACCTGGGACACACACAAACGCTCTTTGCGAAGTCTTGTTTTGCCCCGTGCAGCACTACTGAGCGTTATTTCCCTGTTTTCCCTGTGTTTGTTTCCCTGGTGATTACTTTTGGACTGCCTTTTGGATTATTGATGTTTAGCTGCCTGCCTCGACCTTGGACTGTTTACCCGTTTACGAATGATCTCTGCCTGCCCCGATATTGGACTGTGTTTACATTTACGATTGCTTTCCGCCTGCCCCGATTCTGGACTGTGTTAACGATTACGATTACTATCTGCCTGCCCCAAGCCGTATCTGTGTTTACATACCAGTTTTACCGCTACATTGCATTGCCTTTGTCTAAACTGCTGTGTGATACTAATAAAGATTTGCAAATGGATCCAACCTTGTCTGACTCGTCACAGTAGCGCTGCCTTGGGATCACTGACATAAACTGACCGTAACCTTTTCACGTGGTCAGATGATTCTTTGCCGAGCCATTTAATAAGCAGGTCCAGCTCTTCACCGGTTGTCAGGCCCAAACCATCTGTGGCTCCAACAAAGACTTGACGAGACTTGTATTTACAAGCTCACGACGTGCTAAATATTTTGCTAAGTCTAGCATACCTGAGGATTCTGGCTGGTGAAACGGAACTGAATGTGACCATCCTGGGATAGGTGTCCTCTGAGAGAAACATGATGCATGAGGATTATATATTTCCTGTTTAACTTCATCTCTTAATGACTTATCAAGCGGCTGAGATGGCAGTTCAGTGAAGGCATCCTGTTCAGAATTCATTTTAATGAGACTATGAGCAGAACAGTTGGGGTCTGAGGTCTCAGGATACAGTTTGTTGCTGCAATTTGAATTCTGAATGTCTGTTTCTTTTGGCTTATTTAGTTCCACCCCACTTTGCATTTCAACATAGTCTTTGGTGCGCTCCACTTTGCTATGTGAAGACACAGAGAAGCTAGCACTTGAAATACTGTCCTCAATTGCTGCTACAGCTGCTTCTAAAGGGGATCGCACACCGGCCGCGCAGCTCAGCGCCGCGCCGTTCTAAAAAAAAATGTAACACATTGTTTTCTATGAGTGTACGCACACCGGCGCCGACAGGTGGCGCCTGTCCGCGCCGCCCAGCTGTGACTCAGGAAGTTGTTCAAATCCCTGTCGCACCACACAGAGCCACTCACACAGTTTAACATTAAATAACATCATATTTGTCCCAAATCATTAACATTGGCTGCTAACATATACTTTGCATTTTGAAGTAGACGCTATCTGACGAAGCTCGCGCTATTTAATGTGCACTTCCGGTTTACAATACCTCCGAGTTCTCCTAGGCGCGGCGCTGAGCTGCGTGGCCGGTGTGCGATCCCCTTAACACTTCTGCCTGGGCCAGAGCAGCAGCTTGTTCTTTTTCATGTTGGAGGACCTCCAAATCTGCCTCCATTTTGGCTTTGTCCAGTTTATGGGACATTTCTAATTTAATCTTGTCAGTTTGATTGCATTTTCTTTCTTTACAAACGATACACGAGTTCGTGCCGCTTCTGCTTGAGCCCGTGCAGTGGCTGCTGCCATGCTAGCTGACATTCTTGATGACCGCGATGATCGTGAGAATTGTGATTTTCGTGACGATCGTAATGAATGGGAGCGTTTTGAGCCCGCCTCAGAAGCTCGGTCTACTACGCTCATGGTCTCCTCTGCGTTTTTCTCTGCAGAGGCTGTAGGCTTCTTGTCGTGGTTCATGGTACAAATGTGACTGCAATCTTCTGCCATGTAACTTGATTTGCTTGTAGGATTAACATCTTTTTACTGTACTGTTCTCATTGCAACTACCAATGCAATTTAACAGCCAGCCAAACTCCATCCATAAAGTACAGACGAGTCAGGATTCATCTTAGTCTTTGACGTTTAATAAGATGCCAGGTACATTATGAATTAAGAGTAAAACTGCAAAAAAACAGCAAATAAACATCAATCAGAAAAATTAACCAATGACTAAAGAGCATTCATGTAAGTATGTCTGAAAATAGCCCAAATTAAATCAATGTCATCAATTTACTTAAATGGCATTATCAGATGACCAAGAAATTGATAAAACATAAAAATATTGACTCATACAAAAGTTATCTTATCAAAGTAGATGAGATTAATACATTGAATGCTGTCAAACAAAGCTCAGCTAATAGCTAAAGGCTGTCATCACAAAAATTACATTAAATCAAAGCCCTGAATAAACTTATCACAAATATATAAAAATATGTATCATCAAGTATTATGTAAAGAAGAATTAACTTACAGATAGTGATGTTACCAGTGACACCGAAGCTCCGAAGCGTGTGTCAAAAAAACGAACCGATTTTCATTGAAGCTTTGTATCGAAGCTTGATTCGTTCTGGCAAAATCACGTGACCAATGACGTCTGAAGCTTCGTTTCACACACACCCACGTGACTGCTTCGTTATCTGATTCAAAGGTTTAGAATTGTGCGATGCGCGGCGCGCCCTCATGGGTTGTATTGGAGTATTGCATTACACGGAATCGATTACTGTATAGTGAGTTTATGATATATATAGAATATATTAGTAGAAAAAAGCCTTTTCTGCACCACTTAATACCATGATATATTTTTTAATTGGTTCACACTTTATACTTTTGAGACAAGGTCTATCCTTAATTTGTTATTTTTGTTTGAAGTACCATTCGCATGAAATGGAACATGCTTTGGTCATGTATTTAATATAGTGTTACATTTATTTATGAATCTATCCTTAATTTGTCAATCCATTAAGTTTTGCTTTTATAATTAAATTAATACGTTGTTTGGTTGTGGAACATGTTGTGAAACAGCACTTTCACCAGCAGAGGTCCTCATTGAGCTCTGATTTGAAAAGCTTCGAGTAATGAACCTTTTTCCGATACAATTGGGTTAAAAGCTTCACTGCTTCAAGAAAGCTTCACTTCGCCATCACTACTTACAGATGATGCTTTTACAAACACAAAACAAAGGATGGCATCTGAAGATTCAGGAGCTGACTGCATGACTAGGAGGACTGCCACTAGGGGGGCACCAAACTAAACAACTATACATTCAATACAAGTGACAAGTAATCTTGGAGTAGAACAAGCACACTTTTCCTCAGGCCTACAAATTTGCAATTTTAACTTGCTATATTAAATAATCTGTGGAGTATTTTGAGCTAAAACTTCACATAAGCACTCTGGGGACTCCAAAGATTTATTTTACATCTTCATAACAATCTCATAATATGACCCCTTTAAAGCGTGGGCAAATGAGCTCGAGCTCAGTCAAGCCTAAAATAACTGTAGTAACACAAATGTCCTGTAGATGGCACTACAGTCATAGTTGTCTTTAGACCTGTAACAGACTGAATTTCTGTTGGAGATATTAAAATATTATGCTATAGATATTATGTTCATCATCAATGTTTTTTTTTTTTAAACTTAACTGCTGTCTTTAGCATAAGGCCACTGTAGTGTTACAATGCTCAGACATTGAGTAGTAGCCTACTTTAATGGTTGAAACAGCATTTTATGAATTAAAATGTTCACTTGCTCTTTAATTATTTCACATTTTATCACATTTAATCACATTTTATTGTATTTTTAATTTTATGTTCTTAATTTTTTTATGATTTCTATAACATTACTGCTTCCCTTTCTAGAATGTTTTCATGTCCATGTTTGTGTTAATATGTTTTGCTTTTTATTTATTTTATTCAAAGTCACAGAAATAAAACTGAAATAAAATAACACTTTAAATAAAAATGCATAAACATACTCTTTTAAATTACCGCGGTTTTTTTGACCGTTTTTCAATCCGAAAGCTGCAGACTGCGGTGGTCGCAGGTTGCATACGATACGTCATATTAAGCCTGGTTAATTGAAGTTAACTGAGCATTACATTCTCAAGTCATAAACATATTACAACAATTTACTATTTATTTAGAATAATAGTCGACTTTAAAATTGTTAATATTCTGAAATAAGACAGTCTTGACGACGTATGCAGCCTACAAATGCGACCTTCGGAGGCTGCAGCCGTCGGATTGAGAATTGGCCATCGTGTGCAGAGATTGAGCAAACCGCTCTGTGTTTTCCGTAGGAGGAGTCTGACTGTAGATCAGAGCTGTTATTTCCGTTCACATGGAGAACACGGAAACGTTCAGCACGCGACGGGGAACACACGGCAGACTCGCGATTTAAATAACGGTGAGTTTTGTGTCTACGGTTTAATTTTTACGTCCTGACGGAGGTTCATTTAGAGCTTAACTTCATGCGCGCACACGCTGGCTGTGTCCCAAAACACAGTGAGCTGACTACATAAGACACATAAACAAGTGCACACATCCGGCGCGTGTGTCTGTTAATTTACCATTTGTTTAGTCGAAAAATCATCGCTTTCTCTTTACAAATATGCGCGAGTGTGTTTCCTCATATATTTATTACACCCTATCGCTAGGTTTTATACTTAACCGCTTGTCATTCGTTATAAATCGTGGCCTTAACGTGGGATTTAGGAGATGTTGAGTTGAAAGCGCGCATTGCTCTCCACCTGAGCGCGCGCTCGTGAGACGCAGGTGAGAGATGGATGTGAAATATGCGCTCGAGCCGCGTCGCGCTGATTGGATGAGAGTCCCACCGGTTTGCTTTAACGATTTACGGTGACTCGCGGAGGGACCCGTTAAATCATCTACCGGTACCCACTGACACCAAGAGAGAGGGAGTAAGAGAGATAGTGCTAGATAGAGAAAGAGGGAGGGAGGGAAGGAAAGAGAGAGAGAGAGAGAGAGAGAGAGAGAGGTGGTGTAGTGGTTTTTAATAAGATTGGGACAGGCAGTCAGTGAGAGACATAGAGTACAGACGGAGGGATTGTGTATCTGTTCTTGCTTAACTTTGTGGTTCTGTTGCAGGAGTTTCCTCAGTAAACCGGACCTGAGAGAGCAGCAACCTTGCGGTCTGGATCATCATGTAAGTAGAAAAACAGCAATTACCAGTTTAGCAAATACACACCTTATGCATGAGCTTTGCCTTCAAAATTTGATGATTTGCTTTCTTATCTGGGCTTTTTGTGCCTGGATAAGTGGGTATACTCTTAATTTATGATCCCTTTTTTTTAAGGGGCCCAACTAAGGTTGAAATTATATCTTTATTATTTATTTACAATTCTAGAGTTGTGTCTATATATCTTATAGATTTATGGTTGTGTAATGTTTCATGTTTTGAGTTTGCTTTGTGCATGTGTGTGTTTCTTAGTTTAGTTAAGTGACTAATTGGCCACTTACTCTATGCCAATAGATTATTTAATCGGATCTGTGGCCCCTCACGGCCTCTCTTCAGTTCACTCTCTCTCATTTGTCGACCACAGAATTGATCACTAACCTATAATCTGATTTATAAACCCCCCAAAAGTGTCCAGGGAGAATTTAAGTAGAAAACAGCAGTCACTTTAATCTTGTTCTTGAAATGAAGACTATGTACTTATCAAACCTTTAACATTTGTTATAGTTATACGTGTGTGTGTGTGCGCGCGTGTGTGTTATAGTTAGTGATGTACCAATATACTGTAGAGGCTGATATCTCGACCGATTTTTTTTTCCGGCATCGGCCAAAAATGATTTTTGATCGTCCAGTGAATTTCTCTATTACTTAAATTTGTTGTTTGTAATAGATGTTGAATTATGTTTTTTTTTTTTTTTGTATGGCCAATTGGCCAAATGAGGCCAATATAACACAAATTTTATCACAGTAAATAAGAGATAAACAGAAAATTGGTGAAATTGAAAAAAACATTCATTATGCATAACATTTATAAATAAAGAGTTTGTTTCCAAAACACAATCTTTTTTTTTTTCAAAATGCTATAAATCTATTGAATCAATAAATGTGCATTCATCTTTGCCATGTTATATTCATTTAGTTGACTAGTGGTATACACTGATTAAAAATAAACATTAATGGCATTAATGAAAACACTTACTTTGTCATATTAAGAACACTGTCATTGCTGCGGTTATACTTGGGACGTCGTCGCTGAAATTTTTTGACAGCGATCAGCTGTTAAATGTTTGGGTCCTGGTCGATTTTGCGTTGACTTTGAGTAAAATAATGGAAAGTTTTTCTTTTCATAAGATCCCCTGGAGTCAATGTGTTAGCATGACAGAAGCTTGATGCTTTCGTGTGAGAACAAGCAACAGCCGGCATTTTCCTTTTTCCCGAGTGCCTCTCACCTAAATTATTAGATTTTGATGGCTTACATTTCTTTCCCGTCACAGAAAAGCACCAGAGGTTTATCAATGCCAACAAAAGTAGTATTTTGTTTTTGTTTGTTTATTGATCATGAACTACAAAGTAGATGAGGGAAAACTAGGATTTTGTGTGTATTCAAAGCACCACCATTGTTGTTTATGATGCCTGAAATAGTGCGCTGTGATTTGTTGAGCGGATTTATTGCGTTCTGCAGAGAAGGAGGAGTGGCGTTTATTGCGTTTTGGGGAAAAAAAGGGAGAAAAGATGACAGAATAACACGGCGGATATTGGATTTTGCGTTAAATTAAGAAATTACTTTTTAATACTGGCCTTATACAATACTGATTTTAGCGGTAACTTTTTTTTTTTAAATCAGCGTTTATTACGTTTAAGAACAAAACTCTTTAAATATACCCTTTTAAAGTACTTAAAACACATTTACAAGACATAATTCATGTGGATTTGACATCTCACAGTACTGTTTGAAAAAGTGTGTAGTTGTACTAGTGTGTTGTTGTTTGTGACACAACATAACGTCATGTTAAAAAGTGAAAAATGTTTAGTCATTTTACTGTCTGACAGACGTTGGCTTTACATTTACTGGCATTGAGTGCCTTTTTTATTATAAACATCAAATTTAAGTAATAGAGAAATTTACTGGCCTATTGAAAAGATTTACCGGACGATAATAAAAAAAATCCAAATATCGGGCAATATATCGCCTTCTGCAATATATTTGCCTATCACTAGTGTGTAATAAAAAGGCACTCAGTGCCAGTAAATGTAAAGCCAAAGTCTGAAATACAGTAAAATGACTAACCATTTGTCACTTTATGACGTTATGTTGTGTCACACAAAATACCACACTGGTTCAACAACACACTTATTCAAACAGTACCTTGAGATGTCAGATCCATATTATTATTGTAAATTATTATTATGTAAGTGTTTTATTTGTAAGTTCTTTAAAAGGGTATATTTGTAAATGTTACGCATAACAATTGTTATGTAGTTTCACCAATTTTCTTACATTTGTGTTATATCGCCCTCATATCAAACCACTATTTTTAGTTAAACCTGTAAACCTATAGTTTAACAGGATAGTACCAACAATATAACCAAAACAAATTTGTATGTGTGAGTCATATTCTCAGTACTGTTATGTGACTAACTGGTGATTTATTCTCTGCTGATAGATTATTTGTTTGATTCTTTTCCCCTCTGCGTCTCGTCCACTTCAGTCTCTCTCGCCCTTTCTCTCTTTCTCTCTCGCTCTCTCTCTGGACGATTACAGCATCGATCACCTTCTCATAATCCGATTTCCTCTTACACAAATAATGAAACGTTTCTGCTGCAGCAGGGATTGAAGGCACTACTTACGCTTTTAAGTAATTTAGCGTTTGGTTCAAACTTGTGCGAATCAATGGGCAGGGTTTTGAAAGATGAGTCTAATGAATTCCTAAGATGCTGTAATTTCACCCTAATGCATCTCAGCGAAATTAAAGCGCACATTTGTGACGCTCAGATAAGCGAGATGAAGATTTGATCCGGATTGGAGCGCTTTGAGATGATGCCGTTATTTTGGGGCTCATCGCACTAACTGCACTAATTGGGTTTTCTGTCATTTTATTTAATTTCTGCGGAGACTTGAATATCTGTTTGCTGCTGGAGTCCATAACCTGCGTGTGTGCGCATGTGTTTGTGTGTCATGTTACTTTATAGTGTTTATACACTTTTATGAACTAAAACTTAATAATGTTAGTATCTTTATACTGTACTTTAACTGTAAATATCAAATTATTTATGATGAAAGTGATGATGTCACAGTGTGATGCAGAAATACTCACATGTGAAAGAGACATCTTTACATCTAAAGCTAGCGTCATATTAAAAAATCTTATCAGATTTTCAAAATATGAGAGACCACAAACCTGATGAAATTTTATTATGATTTACCAGTTTTGTTATTATAGTGTGTGGATGTGGTCGTCACAGCACACCACACATCTTCAAATTCCCTGCACAAACAACGGAAGTCTAGACGGGAAACATAGGAAATCTTTTGCGGAAATTTCGCCATGTCTTTCTTGTTCAAACGCAGTGTTGGGGAAAGTTACTTTTAAAAGAAATGCATTACAATATTAAGTTACTACCCCAAAAAAGTAACTAATTGCATTACTTTCATGGAAAGTAATGCTTGCGTTACTTTTTTAAAAAAGTAACTTAAATATTAATGTGTACATTTATAAAGTAATGCGTTACTTTACTCTTTACTTCAGAAAAGTAATATTATTATGTAATGCACGTTACTTGTAATGCGTTACCCCCAACACTGGTCAAACGGGACTTCACAGTATACAAACACGAGATGTCATTAATACTGTGGACTGCTTTTTACATCTCTGATGTCCATCTCACATTTTACTGTGTCTGCTGCGTCACGACTGCAGTAGTTTTTTCTTTCGTCGGCTCGCCTTTTGATTGGGTATCGTTTTATTTCACGTTCCAATCTACAGCATGCGTGTTTGTTTGTCCTCGAGGTTTCCCCCACACAGTTCTGATTGTAAATCAGCGTTTCCCGCAGAAAATTTGTTAGTTAAGGTGGTAGGGTTGAGCGGGTGTTAGGGGCCTTTAAAAAGCCATTAAAACCAATTTTTTGCACATATAAAATTAAGGTCTGAACTTATAACCATTATTTTTAGAGGATTTAAAAAATATTTAATATTTATTCAAATTTTTTAGATTATCATTATAAAAAATATAATTACGGCAACATGGTATTACATTAAATATATGCATTTACAAACCCATGTTTCGGTAATGAGAACTAAAAAGTTGTCTAGGTACTATGACAAACAAAATTTCAACTTTTATCTGGAGAGAAAAAATAAGAACTGCTTACCTGGTAGCCATCTTGAGTGTCACAGTCAATTATGTCCCTTCCAACTATTTTTTTAAAATGTTAGTTCATTGAGGGCTTAAACAAGATTGAAAATTGTTGCGGAGGATGAGAAAATTTTTATTGGACACATTTATATTCGTTATTATCGTCTCTACATTTATCAATGATCACCAAACACCACATGTTTCTTTACTGTAAATGTTGATAGTATAACATGCACTGAAGCTTTTTTATTACATTTTTTTTAATTATAAATTTTCCATGTCAAAGAACCCAAATCCAGTCATGGACACGTTGCGGTAATGAATATTTCCCTCTTAAATGTGGAAAAAAACAACAAAATTCGTTTATATGATGTCATTTGAAATCATGTGCAAAATAGTACATGAAGGGATGTTTGTAACTGTATGCTGCTTATTTTGATACTCTTACTTTGCATTGACTTTTTTATCAAAATGTTTCAGGACACCTCATAAGTCTAATTTCGCCATGTAGTATTGTCGTAAGGGGGATCTTGTGATGTGTGCAAGGCTTTAGATACAACAGCACAAACAGTTTAATTGTAACTGTCGGATGGAAATAAAAAATCAAAATGATGACTTACAATTTATAAAACACACAAACCTTGTAATACATGAGTAAGTTAGGACATAGTTAATATTCAGCCTGTTTCATATGTCTGTGTGTGATTTGTATTAATATTAATATCTAATTCTTAGTTGGCTTTGACTCAGCGGATATGTGAGCGTGCGTATCATTAAAGAGCGTGATGTATGCTACTGCAATGACAGTGGAGAGATTGTTACGGTCCAACATCATTTCTCTCTTTCTTTCTCTCTCTCTCTCTCTCACTTGCTCCATCTTTTTAATTCAAGGGCATATGTTTGGTTTTAGCATCGGTATGCATAAATTCAGTCAGGCTGCAGGTCATCTGTTCGGTCTGACTGTGGTTTTGTTTGCGGTTTAAAGTCTTGTGCTGTCACCGAGACAAGTGAAGGATGATTTTTGTGATCTGACATCTGCCAGGGTTGTTTTCTGTGTGTTCATCCATAAAGAAATAGCTTACAGCACCTTTAATGTAGAATGCAATATGACAGATGTGCTTTTATAGTCATTTTACAGCATAAGCTCATCCAATCGAAATTCAGGGAAAGACTTATTCATTTTATTAAAGGAAATAAAAACACTGTTGTTTAATAGCACAAACACGATATGAGATATGTACAGTATTATATACTGTGCTCTGGTACAGCTTGCATTAACAACACAAAAGGTCATGAGTTCCAATCCAGGAAACACACATGCTAAAAAATTGTATAGCTTATAATGCATACATGTGCAATATCTTTATATTTTTGTATATGTTCTTCATACAATCTATATTCAGATGCATTTATCTCTCCATGCAATCTCTACAGATTTTTCTCTCTTACGTCACTTCCTTTTCTTTATTGCTTCATTTTAAATCATACTCCTCACACTCTTAAAACTGTCACGTTGTAAAAACTCTTTCAGGGATGTTTTATGGAGTCGGATAATAAACCGAGTAAATGTCTGATGAAATGAAGGCAGGTGGTTTATTCAGTAAAGTGTAATAATCTCTCTCTCTCTTTCTCACTGCAGGATTCAGCCGGTCTTCTGGTTTCTATGTCTTTGTGTTTTGAGGACGGGCGTCTCTTCTGTGTCCGTCCCTCGGGCCACGGCGCAGTCAGGTAAGAGTCGTGTCTGGTTAACCCGCTGTAATTGGTCGATCTGTGAAAGGTCATTTGTGAGGGTGAAGGATGTGTCCTCGATCAGAGACTATATCCATCCTCTAAATCTATTGCCAACCAATCAAACTTCACATTTAAATAATTGATCCAATCAGCAGTCTCATGTTATAGCATCCCACCAATCAGCAGAGGTGTCTCCAGAGGTCTGTGTGGATCTCCTGCTGGATCTTAAATTATACAGCTGCAGAAATAATGCTGAATCTTCAAGATAAAGAAGAAATGAATCAAGGGGGAATATTTATTGGGAAGATTTGTTTTTTATTGGTGTGTAGCCCATAGGAGTGTCACGATTCTCCAAATCCTCGATTAGATTACATTTTAAATTCTAAGGTCACGTTCGATTTGATTCTTAATTTTTATTTGAAAGAACAGGTTGCCATGCCATTTTTAGACTAGACTTTTATGAAATATAATATCTGACGTTGAACCCGGAGATGCCCTGCCATGTTAGTCGTGCTGCCAGTGGCAAGAATATGGTACACGCACATACCTGATAAAACGAAACTTGATGAACATCTGTCAGTACTTTGCACCTTAAAAACGCGCTTTTATTATCGTCAGACGTGATTGTGAGACTATACCCAGATAAGTCGTGTTTTCATATTTCTTAAGCAACTGAAATAAGTTAATTTTTTAACAGATCTCAGTTCAGAGAAACGACCGGTCCTGACACCCTTAGAAGTCCAGTCTCATAATGGAAATATTGTTCTTGTACTTTTTTTGCAATGTTTTTACTTTTATATGAGACTTTTACGAAATCTATTTAACATGAAATAAATCTTAACAGAATTATCGAATATGGATCTAATTCAATTTAAATTTATTTCAATAGCACTTTTTACAATTTTGCATTGTACCAAAGCAGCCCAAAGGTCCAGTGTGTAGATTTTTAGCGACGTGTAGTTGTGAGACGGTTCAGTCCAAAGCTCACCCCTCCCTTTCAAAACGCATAGAGAAGCTACGGTAGCCGCCACAGGACAAACACGTCATCGTCTGAGACAACGTAGTGACAAAATGCAATCTGTAGAGCGGTTTGTCCATTTAGGGCTACTGTAGAAATATGGAGATATCCATGTATGAGGACTAGTGATGCGCAGGTCAATGTATAACTAATCCGCACGCGACCGACGTTTTCAAGTGACCAGACCGCAAAAAAAACATGTTTATATATATATATATATATATATAGCACCCCACCCACTTCCTGTAGTAATTGTTTTTAAATACTTAATTGGCATCTTTATTTCAAACGACCCTACCGACCGCATCCCGAATATCATTAAAAATACTTTTTGGATGAGTCGTAACCGCAAGCACCCGGTCATTTTGGATCAACCCGGCATCACTTACACAGTAGAGGCGATAAAACGTGCATTCGCGTGTAGTTGGACACTTGAACATTTGAGTTTACTCGCTTCATTCGCGCGTGAAATTCAAGTCATTCGAGACATTCACGCGGAAATTCGCATCATGGGAGGGGCTACTGCGACTTCGCTGAGACTCTGCTTGCTCCCTGTAATGATGTCACCACTACAGCAAGGTCCTGATTGATTAACGCGCCGCTCAATTCCGCGCCTTTCACGCCACAGGATGCCTAATCACTTCTTTGTATTGACTTAATATGTAAATCACTTGCGCTTGCCGCCTCTACCGCGTCTGGTGTTAACCCTGCATTATAATGACCTGTAGTGTATGTAGATAAAAATGCCTCATTTAAAGGTAACAAAAACAATACAGTTAATTTTGTAAGGTCTTTATACACCACTGATAATATAGTTACTTAAATTCGCAATGAAATTGAAAACTGTCATATGTTTTGTAATATTGTGATTTTTATTAAAATGGACTTCTCTGTGAGATTCATTATTTTTTTTAAATGTAAGCAAATAGCAACATGACCCCAGTTCTCAATGGACGAATTCAAGTCCAGCACTACCTTTTTCATTTCAGTAGCCATTTCATCGTATATACGTCACCACAGAGAAAATAAGACCATCTTTACTTCCATTTCATGGTTACTTTAAGCTTTACAGTAGATATATATCAGCATAGATATGTATAATAAAGGCTAGATGTCTCGTCCGCGCTGGTGGCCAATGGAGGTCGACATCCGCACCTGGCGGCCATCTTGTCTCAGTCAGCTAGCTCATTCGTAGCATCGTGTTTTAATGGTGCATGTACTTTTAAATAACCATAATTTGCTCAATTTTCTACCGATTTCAAATGTTTTTTATAAACGTGAGAGATGTACCTATGACACTGCATACTTATGAGTAATGTTGATAAAACATGTTCAAGCTTTCAGAATTATAGCCACGTTAATAACGTTTGCAAGAAACCGAACCATTTGAAAATCGGTAGAAAATTAAGCAAGTTATGTTTATTTAAAAGTAAGCTACATGCACCATTTTAACACAATGCTACGAGTGAGCGAGCTGACTGAGACAAGATGGCCGCCACAAGATCTAGCATTTATTATACATATCTATGCATATCAGTATGGGAAGTATAGACATAAACGAAATGGAGGCTTAATAAATGTATTGAAAACATAGCATTGCGAAATACGTCTAACTGTGAGACGGTTATATTCATAGTGCTATCAAACAAGCATCTTTAAACATAACAAGGGTGTTACAAAATCCACCAAAACAGTCTGCAGACTGACTAAGATTCCTCAGAAATGAGATTACGTAGACGTAGAGAATTGTTTTACGCAATCCTCTAAAGCAAAGTTATAAAAAAACTGTTTTTTTCTTGGTTGTGCAATGTTTCCTTCCTTGTAAATTTAGATGTTTAAATAGAAAGTGTGTGCGTTGTGCTTTTAGTGTTTTATAAGATTTGTTCGAGGCCCAACACTTCTGTCCTGAAGTCTCTCTGTCTAGCTGGTCAATGAATTCACAGACAGTGATGTTTTGTGACAGTATCGAGTTTCAGGGACCACAGCGTCACATCCAATGAATCAGAACAAATTCAAGCCCGGCTTTAGAGAGAAACAAGTAACGCTTCATACTCAGTGGAAGTTTATTAATGAATGGACTTCTTTCAGTGAAGGAGACATCGATCTTGTCTTCAGAGAGAGATTGCGTGACGGCATCCTGGCAGACAGGACCTTACGCTGAGTTCCTGCAGGGGTTTTTAGGTTCTGTACTCGGTGTTGTAACCTACAGTATGTGCTTTTAAATGTCGTAATAGTGTTCGTGCGTGCATGTGTGAACGTGTGTGTGTAGGTCACAGGATTATGGGCTGGTTGAACCTTTGGAAATAGAGGTTAATTAAAAACTCTGCCCACCGCAGGACGGGAAACAGATTGTTCTAGAAAGGGTCATTTATAATGTGTGTGCACGTGTACTAAGACACTCTTAATAGGAAGACTAATAACCTTACATTCGAGAAGTGACAGACCAATTACACACAGACGCGCACACACTCCACCCGACCCAACCTTCATACTGTCTATCTTACAGACACTTCTAGAGATCACCTGTCTGTCTGTCTCTGTGTGTGCGTGTGCGCATGCATGTGAATGAGATGTTGCACGCGCGTGTGTGTGTGTGCTTTGTATGCACTTGGTTGGGTTTGCTGGTGATGCTGTTTGTGTGTGCGATGCATTTAAACTTGAGAAGGTAATTTATTTAAATTGAATTTGACATTAGCAGAGTCAGCGTTTTACCGCAAAACTGAAATGAATCATCGTATCTTAAATAATTTTACTGGAATTGTGTTTGCGTATGTGTTTTGGTTATGTGAAGTGTGTGTGAGAGCTAGAGAAATAGAGAGAGAGAGGGCTCTTAGATATTAATTTTTTCATTGCTGTATTAGTTGCTGATGTGTGAATTTTTAGATGTAATTGATTCTGCCTTTTTTTATGTTTAACTTTAACACCGTGTTCATGTCGTAAATTTGATGGCTCAATTACAGAATATTGATTCGTACGCAAGAATGTGTGTATTTGAGAGAGTTTAAATGAGTGTCTTAAAAGTGTGTGTGTGTGTGTGATTTTATTACTCTGAGATTGCTCTTTCATAGTTAAAGACATTTAATAGAGTTCTTCAGTTGTAAAGTATCAGTGTCAGGTCAGACCTTAGCAATCTGATCATTTAAATATGAGTTATAATACCAAATGATATACAACACTGGTGTGTGTGTGTGTCTGTGTGTGTCAGAAGTGCAGTGATTGTGTGTGTTTTTCAGCAGTGTTATGTAGGGATGGGCGATATCTTACCGTTTGCGATATACCGCCAAAATTGATCCTCGCGATGAAAATCTGCCGCCTCGCGATAACAACGATAAATCTAGTTGATGATGTTGGCAGAACCTGTAAATGTAACATGAGCTTCTATTTTTACAGTTTCTCTGCCAACTGCTTTAGTCGAGCGGAGACTTTTATGCGTTACTTTGCGCATACTTTGCGCATGCGCACATGAACAAAAGCGTGAGAAAGCCGGTTAAGGTGTTTACATGCCACACGAATTTGGCGTAATGAGCAAAAAAGTACCTGTGCCGATCGTTTTTTGCTTACGCTGTTTATGGGCTTTCCCAGATTAAAGAAAGCCGTTTTACGCGTTTACATGACCACACGTGTTATCGGTTTATTAAGCATAATCAGCGTAAGACTGTGCATGTAAACGCACTCATTGTTACTTTTCCTGTTTGCACTATTGCGAGTATAAATAAATACAGAATCTGTGTTTACATTTTAAACTTGTAATTAATTGTGTAATTGTTGTTGTGTGATGTTTTTCAGCACAGTCACAGTGGAACACAAGTTAAACATAACCTAATCTGATATTTTACAGAAGAGAATAATTTATCGTCATTTTAATCGTCACCGCAACAAACAACTGAAATTACCGTGATACGTTTTTTTAAGGCCATATCGCCCATCCCTAGTGTTATGCAGTAGCCTCAAGCCCGTATTAGGGGCCGATCACACCCAATTTAAAATGCGTTTGGTGTGATTAGCCCTTTACCGCGCTACAGACAAGCAACTGCAAAGATTTTAATGTTAAATTCATGAAGCTAAGTCCTTCTTGTTTTACACTCATACATGTATAATAAAGGCCAAAGAAATAGTTAAGAGTAATTTGTTTTTCAATGAATTTTTTAATTCAAACTGTAAAGCGGAAGGTATACTATGCGCGCTGTCCGCATGATGTCATTTTCGTCATCATGAGGGTCCGCGGCGGACAAATTTGAGACCGCACGGACAGTCTGCGTACAGTCCGCATACGCATGAAAATATTGAGACAGGACACTCCACTACAAACAATTATACAAAGCAAATAGACTTTCTTCTTACATATGGTAACTTTCTTCGTTTTTCTTCTTACATTTTTACTTCTTTCATGTTCGTTACCATAATGTTTGATTTCTGTTCTTTGTTGTCTTGTTGTTTGTTCTAAACTGTGTTTGCAATGGTGGATCGCCTACTTTTCTTTACCTATACTAATTTTTAAATTTACTGTAAATGTGGCCCTGATGGCCTGGTAGAGTAATAATTTGAATAAGAATCATTTGTATTGCGTACATGTCGAACGCGGCCATCTGCGCGTAGCTGCGATGAGTATACCTTGAAAGCTGTGTTGACGCAGAAAAAAATTATACCACAGGCTTAATACTAGGCTATTCATATTTCATTACAGTGAATGTGTGAAAAACCTTGAGCATGCAAAGTGAATCTAAGATGACAGAATTGGCTTGTCTGCCTCTAAAGTAAATGTAAACATTAAAACTGCATTTTAACTAATCAACGCAAATCGGCATAATACAACTGATTGCTTAGCTTTGGTAGCTGTGATACTTCAGCTGTGAGCCGGTTGGTTGCTGTGTCCTATAGTGTCCATATAGTGTCCTATATTAATATGCATTTGTGTATTGCATTCATTTTGTACATTTACAGGTGCACAAACACTGCCTTATTTTAATTTCATTAAGCCACTGCAATATATGGGTGATTCTCACGAAAACTTGGTTTTAAAAATGTCAAGCATGAAAATGTAAAAATTGCTTAAATTTACTTTTTTTCCCACCAGACATTGAAAAACAAAGTCTGGAGTAAATGGGAACATTAATTTAAAAACTTTTATTATCATTTAACACTTTTTGTAACATAATTTAAAAAATGAGTCCTAAAAAATCTCATTACCACAACAGTCAGAAAACATCAACACTGACATTTTTTCAAAATGACATGACAAACCTGAAAGAACATAATTTGGAGATTCTGCACATGCATTTAAAATCAAAGTATTATGCTTCTATTAATTCAATTATCATTTAATAAGCATCTGTTGCGGTAATGATAATCAAAATGTCGTGTTAGCATTCTGACAAGACAATATTTCAAATTAACTGTAAAAAAATGATCTTACCTGGTAGCCATCTTGAAGTAACTGGTCCATGTGCTTGGTCACACAAAATCAAACTTTATTAAAATTCTGTATGTGTGCTTAAACTGTTCTCAAAAAGTGTTGCGGAGGATGAGAACATCAAGCATGGACACATCATTTTCCTAATTTTTCTTCATTATTATTATACAATAATATTCAGTAAATTTTTTTTTCTGTCATCTTAAGTAGTCTAGCAAAACATCCATTTATTTTTGTTTCTTAATATTTTTGTGTTAATTTGATTAAATTACAACATAACGCATGTTCAAACACAGCCGGACACATTGCGGTAATGAGAATTTCAGCAGAAAATTAGATAAAATGTACAATTATAAATTCTTATGTTGAAATCACACATTGTGCAAGGTAGAACACAGTATTGTGTTAATTCTGATGCTTTTTATTGTTACTATATTACACATTTTAAAGCTAAAATCATTAGTGCCGTGGTGTTTCAATGGTTTCGTGAGAATCACCCATCTGTAGTATAGCTTGTGTTAATCTTTTCTCATAAGGGGAAAGACATGTAGGACCCTGCATTTTACTTCAGTGCACCTTGTTTTGGTTTTAAATAATAATTTTATTTTAATAATTTTAATAAATAAAGGTGAAGGTAAAACTGCATACCATGCTAGTGAGTCATGCAAAATCACTGCAAGGGAAATTTCTTCTAGTGATTGTGTGTTTTCAGATGTGCAGTATTTTCAGCAGTGTTATGATTATGTGTTTGTTTCAGATGTTCAGTGTCACGACTGGGGTGTAAGCAGTGATGGATCAGTGCGTGTATATGATGGAGAGGCGGCTCCTCTTTACTGTCCTCTCTTCTCTCATCCGACGCTGTACAGTTACAGTCAGACACAGAACAGCAGTCTCTCTTTATTGTGGTACAGACACACACAAACACATGAACTGGAACAACCCATCAACCTGAAGTTACACACGCTATACAAAGCCCGGGAATATCTCTGGATCCAACCGGCTACTACACAGGACGCTGGACTCTACATCTGTATGCTTCGGTAAATACACACAATGCACATCAGATATATACACACACAGGTCTGCTGCATCTTCATGGTGCAGGAATATTTTGCCTCATGAGTCAACAGCGACCAATCAAACATGTTTCTCAAGCAACATGTAACGTTATTTAGCGATGCTTGTTTTATATGTTCATCAATATGTGTTAATTACAGTACAATACAATCACCATTAGTGTCTAAATATTGATTGAACATGGCCAGGAGGTAATATCTTTGTTTTGTGTCGTGTGTGGCAGTAACATTTCCTCATGCGTGAAGATTGGTGTGGAGCTGGAGGTCATTCAGCGTAATGGCACCTGTGACATCAAAGCTCAGCCGAATTTAAACCTGACCGTACCTCTCCAGAGTGATCGAACCCTCAGCTGTCCTGACCTCCGGACGCTCACACTGCCAAACAGTACATACACCGTCACCTGGTACCACGTAAGTCACACTGTGTGTGTGTGGCAAGTTTATGTTTATCAGTTTCTACATTTCCAGCATGTCACGGCTAATGAGAGAAAATGATTTAACTGATGTTTCGCACAACCATTTGTGACCCTGGACCACAAAACCAGTCATAAGTCGCACGGGTATATTTGCAGCAATAGCCAACAATACATTGTATGTATTTATGCCAAAAATCATTAGGATATTAAAGGGACGCTCCACTCCTTTACTATCTTTCAATAGCAGGGGACTATTTTCGGGCAGTGCGTAATATCATTGCAGCCATGTTACAGCAGCAAAGTCCTTGATTATTACGCCAGAATGAGAGTATAGTTCCTAGCCATATCTGCCTAGAAAATCGCAAATTTTAATTTTCTGTCGGTCGTAGTACACGATGTAACTACAGAAGAGTCAAGTTTTAAATAGGAAAAATATTAAAACTCTTTCGTTATTTTTTAGCGCAATGCTAATGGTCTAATCAGATTTAATGGATTATGCTAAGCTATGCTAAAAGTGCTAGCGCCAGACCCGAAGATCAGCTGACTGGATTCTAAAACTGTACAAATCAAATGTAAAATCTAGAGGAGCTGGAAAATGACCACATTTTAAAAAAAAGTGGTCCCTTTAAGTAAAGAGCACGTTCCAAAAAAGAAATTTAGGGATGTGCATGAATAGTTGAATATTCAATCTGTCATGATAATTTGAATATAAAAAATGCTATTTGAATGTGTGTTTGTTTTTAATGTGCCAAAGAAGGATTAAGACTACTGCTCATTTAATGCTTTATTACTTGCATATATATGTACACTAGATGTCGCCTTGGCTACGGCAGTTCATTGGACCGAATGCGTCAAACGGAGCCGCCATCTTGAAACAGGGGATTCCCGCATCAGCGTCATTGTAGGCAATAGTCTAATGGAAATAAAATCACCATAAATCGTCATGAATGCAATTTTTTTCGTTTCTTTTGGTTCGTTTCAACAGTCAGACATGTATTTAGCATTGGGTCAAGAAATTTTTTTAAGTTTTAACATTTTGAAAATCTACGTTTTCTAACCATAATGCATAGTGCTAGTAGGCCTAATATCCATACGCAGCACAAAAGTCCGGCATCGTCCATGAACTCAAAGTACAGGCGGAGATAGCAGCTTTACCTAGATACTTCCTATGACAAGACCCCTGTTCTAAGATGGCGGCGGTTTTGACGCATGCTCAGAACCCCAAGGCGACATCTAGTGTATATATCTATGCATTACTTGTCTTTTACAGACTTTAATGTAAAATATACGTGAAAATAGATTTTTACGTATTTCTGATTGTTTTGGCAATTCAGATCGCAGACTAATTTAATTATTCAGAGTTTTAAACAAGGACTGTAAAACATGGACGTAGTGTCTTTTACGTCATCCATAGGTTTCTAAAAAATCGTTTTTAAAGCCAATAGTAGTGGGTACCTGCCGTTGCCATCTTGGCCGTGCATCACTCGCGGATATCCAAAAATGGGTAAAGAGGCGGGGTAAAGCTGAGGGGGCTGGTTGATGAAACCACACCCACCTGGCTTGATTCTAGTGACAGCAGCAAGCGTGCCGCACAAGCCCTGAAAAGTGAAGCCAAAACGTCTCGATCGCCTCCCAGTGACTGGTCCCAGTATAGGTCATAAACCCCGCCTCCCCATGTTATTCAATGGGACTTGAGACCAACTAAACAATTTAATTAGACGTCAATTATATTTTTCCGAAGCTGGTTTCTGTCATTTACGGAGTGTTTATCACACTGTTTCGAGTGTTTGTTTTTAAAATAAGTTTGTTTTTAGATAGTTATTTAATGATATAAAAAGGGTGGTGTCACGTCATGATTGACAGCTGTGATAGGCGCAGGCCGCGAGGGCGGAGCCTTGCTGTCGCGGCTTTACTTCCTGCTCACTACTGCGCAGGACTGGTCCCGAAATTGCTACTGCGCCGACTCAAGACCCAAGATGTCAGCGCCATATCGGGACACTGACGGCTTCACTTTTCACCAATGGAAGAGAGCTAACGGGCGTCGCCCATCTTTTTTTACAGTCTATGGACAGCAGTGGCAGTTTAACCATCACTCAAGTGGCCATGTCCTTTATTATGCAGAACTTTGAAGGCCAATTTATACTTTTGCATTAGGTGCGCGTTATATGTACACCGTAACATACGCATAGACGCGAACCCTGTCGCCGTAGCCTTCGCAGTACCTGACGTGCACCTCCTCAAAAATGTAACTACACGTCGAAACGACGCGGACCGCAAGATCTGTGATTGGTCGGCGTGAATGCATTGTGTTTCCTCCTACGCATTTCGGCGGTTAACTGCAGAGCAACACAAACGCAGAAGTATAAATGCTCATGACGGCGTTGCCTACGTGCGTAGCGTCTGGCGTACCCTACGGCGTAACCCCGACGCAAAAGTATAAATTGGCTTTAAGGCTTAATATAATTTAAACGGATGAGTTACAAAAAAATTCACCTCCCTCACAGTTGTCATCAAGGGCAAAATTAGCTATACAGACCAAAAACACTTTTTGTACCAGGCTGTAAGCATATTATTTTCTGCTGTGAAGTTGGGCTTTTTAACATGTGGGTATATGGGAATTGACTCCTCCCTTTTGGAGCCTCTAGTGGCCAGTCAATGAATTGCAGTTTAAATCACTTTCGTATTGGTTTCATCAGAGAGATCGGAAGGTTGCCTCTCGGTTTTAATGCTGGGTTGTGTGTGTGTTATTTAGCGCTGCCTTTTACCGCATTATGAGAGATTTTTTTAGCTTTCTATTTTATAGCCTACTTTATTTTGTTAATGTAGAGCTAAACAAGACAAAAAAAATTATATGCGTTGCTCTGTGAAAAATGAGGCGGATAACAGCAGATGGTTGTTTAAGTAAGGGATAATGTAGAGGCAGCCGGTAGTTATTGGGAAATAAGCCCCGACAGTGTGATCAGGACCCGACGCGAAGCGGAGGGTCTTGTATCACACTGAAGGGGCTTATTTCCCAATAACCAGAGGTGGGTAGAGTACCCAAAATCTGTACTCAAGTAAAAGTACAAGTACTTATACAAAAATGTACTCAAGTAAAAGTAACAATCTAATTATTTACTTGAGTAAGAGTAAAAAAGTATTAGATGAAAAAACTACTCAAGTAGTTAGTTACTCGTTACTTCCGATCTGATTGAAAAGAAGTGTAAAATCCCTGAATTTCAGACTACTTGGAGGGCTTTCACAAACCTCTCCTTAAAAGTCTCATTGTTCTGCTTATATACTACTTATAAACCTAGGTTAAAGTAAAGCAGTCTATCTCAGTCCTCCAACATCACATAACGTGTCATTAAAAAAAATCTTAAACACACACTGACTGTTTTCTGACAGTTAACTGTGTATTTATTTTCAAGTTCACAACAAAATTTGGCTGCATCTGCCTTTAAACAAGCTTACAGTAAGAAAAAAAGAATGTGTGTGTCTGTTTGTTATCATGTTTTTATATGAATAGGTTATTTTCATTGCCGTTAATGTTCAATTAATGAACATAAGGAGCTTGATAAAATGCTTATTTTAGAATTTCAAATGGAACTCATCTGTTTTTGCAAATCAACTCTACATTTATTATAATATATAAAACATGTTTCTTTAAAAACATACTTTATTCTTTTATTTTTATAAGTATATAGATTTTTTAGGAAGGAATTAAATAAAATACAATCCAGTTTTTATTCGTATGTATTTTCTACATTTAAGTAAGGTGTCCGGTTATGTGTAGGGGAGAACAGGCGAAAAGTATTTTAAATTTTTAAAGATAATGTTTCAGACAGAGATATATTTTTGCTGTGGTCAGTAACTCACAAGTGTGGTCTATCAATACCAGGTGGAATTTTGAACAAATGTAAAATGACTAGTATAATTTCACTTTGAACATAAGTGGTGAATTGTTACTTTTTTTAACCCAACAAAACAATGTAGATTTTCGTGTTACACTTGTTTTTATTAACTATACATGACTATGACCTCTTTAATATGTAACTGCAAACATATTTTGTAATTTATCTTTGTAAAAAATAATGAAATTATATTTTCATTTTAAATTTCAGTTTTATCAAATGTTTCAAAAGCAACCAACAGTACAAACTTAAATTCAACAGTTTGAACACTATGAAAATTAAATTAAATAAAATTAGAATAATATAAATGGTACAAAAGTAAGTGTTACTTTCGTCCCGACAGGATCTCCTCACATTTAAACCCGCTTTACTTTTATTTTGAAAAACTCTTGAGAAGTCAAACTTCAGGATGTGTTAGAGCACTAAATAACCTGAAGATTGATGAAACGAGAAACACAACGCGTTATAAGAAAACAATGACCGCTTTTGGAATTTACTTATGGTTGAAAACACCTTTCTGGATCTACACCCGGAAAATGGTGAGTAAATAACGCGATATTTGTCAGCTCTGTCAAGGGTTGCAAAGATGCTGTCATAGTTTGGGATGCAAATGTTATCAGTCCTCTGAGAAAATCGCTTTGTTACTTTCGTCCAGCGTTACTTTTGCCCCGGTTCTCCCGTATTATTAATGCAAGACTTAACATGCTGTTCAATTTGTTTAGTTTTATGAGGAAATGATATGGAAATGTGCAGATGTGAACGTGTGTTGTTTGTAAGGTTAGAGTAATTTTCATTGCTTGCACAAGAGCGCATATGACAAAAACAGTGCGTGAAATAATATTATAATAAGGCACTGCAGAAAGTGACACCTACCGCAGCCGTGTTGTTTCATGTTGGAGCTTGAATTCCTGTACGCTGAGATGTCAGTTCGTTTTGGTGCACAAAGCATACATTGCATTATGAAACTATTCTTTTTGACCTTTTGTAGTGTAAACATAGACCAAACTTGAGGCCACGCGTGATCTGCCTCCGATAGCTTGCATAGGTCATCCTCCGCTTCAGTCATCTCCTTTCATCTATGTTTCATCTACGCGCGCTAAAGGGTGAAACGTAGCCACCCCTCGCAACGCAAGCTGCCTCTCTAACGTCTCGCGAGACTTTCGAACAAGCCATATAAACTTAATAAAAATAAAATATATTCATTAATTATTACCATTTGAAAGTAGCGTAGTACCGCCACCGAATGTAGCGAAGTAAAAGTACAGTTTTTTCATTAGAAATGTACTTGAGTAAGAGTAAAAAGTACCCATCCTTAAATATACTCTAAAAGTACTAGTTACCCAAAAAAATTACTCAAGTAAATGTAACGAAGTAAATGTAATTCGTTACTACCCACCTCTGCCAATAACTACCGGCTGCCTCTACATTATCCCGCTTATTACACGGCTACTTGCCACATAAGAAAAAAAACTGGACATGAATATGAATTTGAAACATTTTATTGGCATATTTGTTTTAAATTAACATTTTTATCCTTCCGCGAAACTTTGCACAGATGCATAAAATGATTGTAATACCTTATAAAGATCCTCTGCTTCATACTTGTCTCCATTTTTTCTCTTTGAGAAGTTTTAATCCCCATTCTGTATTTTTTTGTTTGTGTGCTTCGTAGCTGTCATGCTCTATTTTGTCAAGTTCAGTCTCAGTAAGCTGTCTGTGTCTTGTCGTGGTTGTCGAGTGTTTGTCACAAGATGGCGCCACACAGACAGTAATCTTTATTGATCTTTACTGGCGCGGAGCGATATTACTCGTGCAAGTAGTCCGGCTATGCGTTATTATTTTGGAGCGGTTATTATTCGAAAAGAACGAACCTGCAAATGTCTCAACTGACCAATCAGAATCAAGCATTCCAGAGAGCCGTGTAATAACAGTGTAGATCAGATCTCTACGCTGGACAAAATATTTAGGATCCAGCCTCGGACGCCAGATCCCGCCAGAAAATATAAATTACAGTGGAGCTGTTAATAAAAAAAAATAGCGTTTAACAGTCTGTCAGTCAAGAGGTCGATCGATTAAAGCTAGAGAAAAACACACATATTATATTGCTGAAAAATGCCCATTCCTTAAAAAAATGATTTATCATATTTTGATTTTTGTAGCCTCACATTCCAGATTTTCAAATAGTTGTATCGCAGCCAAATATTGTCCTGTCCTTACAAACAATACATCAATAAGCTTATTTATTACAAACAATTAACTGTTATGAATGGTTTGTGGTCCAGGGTCACATTTATCGATTTAGAGGTCATGTGAACAGAACCTGATGCCAGCACATCTGCTCATGCAGTTTGCCACTTTACTGTTTGCCAGACAGCATTATTTGGTATATGAACAAAGCTGCAATAAAGACTTCATAAAATCAAATCTTATTTATGTTTGTTAGCTGTGATAAACTATAGCAGATAAATGTATTTAGATTTTATTGTCTTTCTCATGTCACTGAATATGAAATTGATCGCCCGAGTTATACAGCTTACTGGTCATTATCGAGAAATGTTATACAGCAGATAATAATGATAATAATCTCTCTCTCTCTGTAGAAGTGCAGCAAGGATTTATTTGCATATCGGTACGATATAGAGTTGAAAGGAGATGAAGTTGTAATTCACAGGATGATGGCGGCTTATGCCGGCCCCTACACATGTGTGGTTTCTTATCAGATGAATGGACGCAAGCTTAATTTTACACGAACAATAAACATCACAGTCGTTGGTAAGAGACTCATTTCTTTACTACTACTCTTTCATCTTCTATTCATTTGATAAATGTACTTTTCATACTGTGTTTCTTCAGTCTCTTTACATGTAAACAATGTAGTGAAAAACTAAAAAAAGTTAAAAAAAATTCTAGGTTACTGGGTCACTGTTTTATAGTCTACCCATTTTATGGCTGACAACAGAACAGATAATATGAAAAAATATGTGTTAAAATGCAATATCATGTGACAGATCAAAGAGTAGATTCATGTTTACATATTTTCAGGACCCTAAAATGTGGTTGTCTTGTAAACGAACAGCCAAATGGCATACAACTTTACAGTTTGTTTGAAAACGTGTAAAATCGTTCTTAATTTCAGTTTTATTGTCATGGCAATGACTTTACATTTGTATTACTAGTTTTTTTTTAGTTTACAAAAGTTTCACACAAAAACACTCCAACCGGGTACCGAAACTCGGTATTAAACGGGCATTGGGACTTTTGTCATTAAATTATAGTTAGTCTTTGCCTTTATCGTTACTTATCGGTATCCAATCTTACGTGTTATTGCTACATTAAAGTTTTCCTTGCTCATCTTATCTCACCAGCTGTTTCTAATTTGCGATTCAAA
This sequence comes from Misgurnus anguillicaudatus, assembly GCF_027580225.2. Taxonomy (NCBI): domain Eukaryota; kingdom Metazoa; phylum Chordata; class Actinopteri; order Cypriniformes; family Cobitidae; genus Misgurnus; species Misgurnus anguillicaudatus. Next base: position 40,492,013 of record NC_073360.2, on the reverse strand, counting down.
ATTTGTCTATGCCGCGTGTTCATTATTCCCAAACCAGCATTGCTCTCTCGTGCAGCTTCTGTCTACAGTGTTACGGTGCGTTCACACCGGAAGCGAATGAAGCGAGTTAACTCAAAAGGTTCAAGCATCCAACTACACACGAATTGTGCGTTTTATCAGTTTAATTCGCGTCTGGTGTGAACGCACAGTTATAGTTGAATACTAGTGAATTTCCTTACATTAAAGCTAGAATGAGCTTCTCTTCCATGTTACGATTAAACTGAAACTTCATTAAGACTGCCACTAGGGGGCGAACTTTGACAATCTTGTCCGAATGTCATGTTCAGTGTAAAGGCGGCTTAACAGTACTACCCAGTCTCATGGGGTCACGTAAATTTTTGATTCATTTTTCGTGAATGTATAACGAATTCCTGTTTTCGTGTGATTATCACGTATTTGTAACTCAACTGCCTTTTCCTTTTTTCAAACCATTGTCGCTTCAGTTTAGGGTTAGATTTGGTGCTTGCATTAGAATGTCACTTTATTGGTTTATACTATTTTTTCTGATTTCTTTTTTTAAATGTCGCCTGGCGTTAGGGTTAGAGTTGGGTTTGGGTGTTATTTTATGTAAATCTAACCCTAAACCAAAGAGACAATGGTAAGAAAACAGGACAAAACAGTTGAGTAACAAATAAGTGATAATCACGCGAAAAAAGAAATTTGTGATAATATCACGAAAAAATTATCAAAAATGTACGTTACTATATAACGAAATTTCGTGAGACTGGGCTGAACAGTAACAGTGCATTCTCTCACGTTTCTGAAATTGCACAGAATTGTCTGGGCTATACGTGATATACAATAAAACTTCTGGCATTTAAAATAAAAAATGGCTCATAACACAACAACACTGATGAGAAGAACAACAGCAGTAAGTCTTGTATTGTGATTTTGTCATACGATGTTGCATTTATAAATCTGGATTTTAGCAGCAGTTAAAGGAACAGCTGGTTGGGTTAAACACTAGGTTTTACTGGGTCGTGTTTGGTCACCGTTTTATAGTCTACTCGTTTTATGTCTGACAACAGAACAGATAAATTGTAAACAAACAGCCAAATAGCATAAAGCTTTACATTTTATGGTTGAAAACGTGTAAAATTGTTCTTAATTTCAGTTTTATTGTCATGGCAATAACTTTACATTTTTATTATCAAAGCATTTAGAGCTAAGCTGTGTATATTTATATAGATTTAATATGGTATAGACACATTTAAGCAGCAGATTTTCATTGTTTGATGGTAGGGGTGTGACGAGACACTTAATCCACGAGACGAGACACGAAATTGGGTTCACGAGACAAGACGAGATTTTTACACTGTTTAAGAAATCCTCAATGATAAAATTTATAAATGGGAAACTGAAATCATATTATTTTTAAATGTTTTAACTAATTTAGGACAGTTCATTCCAACATTTAGCTAATTGGAAATGAAGTAATTTTATGTTTTTTGGGAATAAAAACAGACCAATTTGAGCAATAACCTTTAAAATTACATAATAACGAAGATGCAATATTAATTGGTTCAAATAAAGTATCAAAACCAAGTTAAATTAAACAACATTAACAAACACATTACATTAATATGTAATAAAAAGCATTATGTATTATAACAAATGCCTGCAGTGGGCGCCAGTGGACTCGTCTCGCGGATATCATCTTCACTTTCACTTTATATGGAGAAACGCTTATTTTTAGCCAAACAACGTTTAAATCCACTTGAATCTTTAATATTTGTCCAATTCTTTACATTAGAAATGATACTGACACTGTTGTTCTTGAACAAGAACATGCAGACATTAACTTCACATCTGACACTAATCAACAGACAAACGCATCTCAGACTTCATACGAATTCCCAAACGAACATTATTGGAAACCAAACAAAAAACAAACGGAGTAAAAGAAGAATATAATGTATGCACTGTAAAAGATTCAAACGGAAAGCTGCATCCTCCGGAGGGCGCATATGCAGGCTGCATACGTCATCAAGGTTTATTTCAGTTAATTAACTGAGCATTACATTCACAAGTCATGGGCATATTACAACAATTTGCGATTAACTAAATAATTAGTAAACTTTATAATTGTTAATATTCTATAAGTCAGTCTTCATGACGCAAATGCGACCTCTGAAGGATGCAGTCTTTTATTCGAGTAACGGCCAGCATTTCACCTCCACGAGAAATCTTGTGACATAATTAATCTTGCGATACACATTTAATCTTGCGAAATCTCGTCACACTCCTATTCGATGGTGTTTACAGGTTCTAATTTTTCCAAAAATCTTTTATAGTTCCTAATGTTGGCAGTAAAGTTCCTGTTATTCTGAACCCTGCCAAAGATCAGAAGTACACTGTGACTGTGGGTAAGTGTCTAATGTGTCCTTTAGTCCCTTCACCGGTTTAACGCTAACTCTCCTATTAACATCTTCTCAATGTGTTGATGTCTCAGGAGAAACTGCGAAACTGTCCTGTAGGGTGGATCTGCCATACCTGGATACGGGCACACAAGAGATTTGGTGGACCATCGATAAAAAAACCGTTGAACAACTCGGCGACCCACGATTCACTTCACCCGAGTCCAAGTATGGGTGCATGTCACACGTTTGTACATCTTTCTGTCCGTCTGTGTGTTGTACTGATGTGTGTTTGTGTGTCTGTGTAGACTGGTGTCAGAATATCATGGAGATGAAACCAGAGAGCGACTCTTGTATGTGTCAGATTTCTCCTCTGATGATCTGCAGAAGGAGTTTAACTGCTCAGCTCGAAACAGTCGAGGATTCAACACCAGCAGAGCTCACCTCGAGTTAAAGGGTAAATACACACAAAACAGTAAAAAAATCACAAAAAAATCCACAGACAGGGTCACATATTGGAAAATGTACATACAGTTTACAAAATGACTCAATGACTCAAAATGTCCCAAACTGGGGTTCACCAACCCTTGGTGGTTTGTGGGGGAATTGCAGGGGGTTCGGGTGCTGATGAAAAACTATTAATTATTTAATAACAGTAAATAAATTATTTTAAAATCTAAAAGATATATTTTATTTGTTTAATCTGTCATGTGAACACAACACTACAATATGTCATAACATTTATGCAAAATGGACAGATACGTTTTATGTACCAATAAGAGTAAATTACTAGATATAGATTCAATAACGGGTAATAACAATAACTGGGCCTATGTAAAATATTACTGATAAAACTTTAAAAACATTTATATTTCATCCTTTTTAAAGTTAAACTTGCAAATGTGTTATTAAAGGTACAATTTATAAGATATTTGTAGTAAAATATCCAAAAACCACTAGGCCAGTGTTATATATCTTGATTACTTTACCTCATGTGTTAACATGATTTCTCATTCCTGTCTGATTGATGACCATCAGCGGTTGAGTTAAAGACAACAAATCCCATCATTATACGCTTCTTCAGCGCGTCACACTGCAGAAGATGACTTTCTTACTTGGTGTTTTTGTCTTGTTTTCGGTAGAAATATCCAAGAATTCTTGGATGAAGAGGCTTTTTCTTGATGAGCAAAATGACCCAAGAAAATAAGTCTAGTTTTTAGACCAAAAATATACAATTTAAGTCAAATTGTCCTTAAAACAAGCAAAATTATCTGCCAATGGCTGAGAAAAAAAACTGTGAAATAAGATTTCTTTTTTTCTTAAACACTTAATTCAAGTAAAAATTTCTCACCCCATTGGCAGATATCCCCGCTCGTTTCAACCATAAATCCACTTAAATTGTATATTTTTTGTCTAAAAACTAGTATTATTTTCTTGGGTCATTTTGCTCATCGAGAAAATACTTCTTGATTTAAGAATTTTTTGATATTTCTACTGAAAGCAAGACAAAAATGCTAAATAAGAAGGTCATTTTTTGCAGTGCATTCATTTACGTCATTGTTATTGTTTTGATTGTGCGCCCTCTAGTGGCAGATTCTACAAATTGTATCTTTAATTTGTTGAAATATTTACTTAAAATCTCACGGGGTACTTTAAGTACATGATTTAGTTCAAAGGGGTTTGGCTGATGAAAAGTTAAAAAAAAACTCTAAATTAAACAATCGAAATATGAGGTGTATGGTAGAAAATGAACAAAACACTAAACTTTTAAAGGGGACGTCAGACTTTTTCTCATGTTTTTGTGCAATAATTGGGTCCCCAGTGCTTGTATCAACCTAGAAAATGGAAAGATCAACACAGTAACTTAGTTTTGGTAAACCATTTTCCTCAAGCATGGGAAAAAATAGCTCATTAAAATTTAGCTCCCCTGTGATGTCATAAGGGGGTAATACCGCCTCTTAATCTGCACTATCCAACCATGTCACTGCCATTTAGTGCAGATATTAACTCATTTGCATTTTAAAATACACACCAAAAGCAGCATATTTTTGCTCACACCTACAAAGTGGCAATTTAAACATCTTGTAATAAATGATCTATATGATATTTTTAGCTAAAACTTCACATACGTACTCTGGGGACACCAAAGATTAATTTGACATCTTAAAAAAGTCTTGTGAAATGTCCCCTTTAATTTATATAATATATTTAATTTATATGTGTTAAGGTCTTGCCTCTGTAAGCTTTGTACATGTGGTGTGTTGTGTGTCCTTTTTTACCAGTCCACCTTAAATTCTTTCCAATGCTCAGCTTGAGTTTACTCTCCAAACACAACTATGAAACATGAATACAAAGTTTGTAATGCATCTTTAATAAAATAGAAACAAAGATATCTGTTTGCCAAAGTCAAGGCCCAAGTATACTTCATACCGAAATACTACATACAGGGTATACTATTGTTTCATATTAACCGGTTAACCGGAGGTAAGAATTTATGACCGATTAATGCTATCAGTTAAAAGAAAAAATTATCATCATCATCGATTCACATTAGCATTCCATCATAACCCACATTTGTGACACAACGCACATTGCATTGCGTTTTTTGTTTTTTTTTTGCATGAAATTACGTATCTCTGATCTCACAGGGCCGACGATTGGACAATCTCACTATAGAGAATATCGCTCAACACAACACACATGTGCAACAGTACGCACATATACTGTTCTGAAGATGAAATTGGGTCACACGCAGTGTCGCTGACCCTCGCTTATGCATAAAAAGTATAAAGTACACTGCAAGAAATTATTTTCAAGAAAAAACTTTTAGTATTTTTGTCTTGTTTTCAGTAAAAAAAAATAAAAAAAATTCATAAATTAAGATGTTTTTTCTTGATGAGCAAAACGACCCAAGAAAATAAGTCTAGTTTTTAGACCAAAAATATCAAATGTAAGTCATTTTGTGCATAAAACAAGCAAAAATATTTGCCAATGGGGTGAGCAAAAAAATCTTGAAAATTTTTCTTAAACACTTAATTCAAGAAAAAACTGATTTTTTGCTTGTTTTATGCACAAAATCACTTAAATTTGATATGTTTGGTCTAAAAACTAAACTTATTTTCTTGGGTCGTTTTGCTCATCAAGAAAAAGCCTCTTCATTTAAGAATTTTTATATATTTTTACTGAAAACAAGATAAAAATACTAAGAATTTTTTTCTTGAAAATCATTTTTTACAGTGCACACTGCAAAAGAATGACTTTCTTGCTTAGTATTTTTGTCTTGTTTTCACTAGAAATGTCTAGAAGTTCTTAAATTAAGATGCTTTTTCTTAATAAACAAAATGACCTAAGAAAATAAGTCTAGTTTTTAGACAAAAAATATAAACTTTAAGTAAATTAGTGCTTAAAACAAGCAAAAAAATCTGCCAATGGAATAAGAAATATTTTCTTGAAATAAATGTACTTTTTACATATACACTTAATTCAAGATTTTTTTTTCTTAGTCCATTGGGAGGGTTTTTTTTTTGCTTGTTTTAAGGACAAATTTGCTTAAATGTTATATTTTTTGTCTAAAATCTAGACTTATTTTCTTAGGTAATTTTGCTCATAAAGAAGATACATCTTAATTTAGGAATTTTTAGATATTTTTACTGAAAACAAGACAAAAAAGTAAGAGAATCATTTTTTGCAATGTATACTTTTAGGCTATAGACATCACTTTTATTGGCTTATATTTAATTTATAGATATTATATCTAACTGATAATGTGCCTAAACAAAGGTTTTGCCATAATCTCACTTTTTCCATGTTTTTGTGTGTCTGTGTAGTATATGTCCCCACACTTGAGCTGGGTTGTGGGTTAGGTGTGACTCTTGCTCTCATGTTGATGATGTTTGTCATCTATCACGTCTTCTGGCTGGAGCTTCTGTTGCTTTATCGCTCCTGGTTCGGCTCTGATGAGAGATACACAGATGACAACACACAAACATCGTCATCGTTTACTTGCATTCATGCCATTTCTTGTTTTTTACGATCTCTTCATCTCTCTTCAGATGATAAACAGTATGACGTGTACATCTCGTACGCACGAAACAGCGAAGAGGAGGAGTTTGTGCTGTCGACGCTGCGTCGCGTTCTGGAGACGGAGTTCGGTTACTCCGTATGCATTTTCGACAGAGACAGCCTCCCTGGAGGAAGTGAGTTGGGCGCTTTCAAATCTAAGTTTGCATGTCTGCGCATGTGCACGACTGTATTAACGTCTATCTGTGTGTATGTAGCTATAACAGACGATACGCTGAGGTTTGTGGGTCTGAGTCGCAGGCTGGTGGTTGTTGTGAGTCCGTGCAGTGCCGTGCGCGGGACTCAAGCCCTGCTTGAGCTGCAGGCCGGACTGACCAGCATGATGCAGGGCGGCAGTCTAAGAGTGGTTCTGATCCAGTTCAAACCGGTCCAGAGAAAGAGCTGGGTCAAAGAGCTCCGTCGGGCTCGGCTGGCGCTCACTTTAATACGGTGGAAGGGAGAGAAATCGGCTCCTCTCTCCTCGCGGTTCTGGAAAGAGCTACAGCTGAAGCTGCCTATGAGAAGAGACACACAATACACACAGCTGACAGAATATAAACACAACACAAACACACAACACAGAGACAAGAACTCAAACATACCCACAGAAAACACACATGTTGGAAAACACAAACTTATAAGTGCATAATAATACACAGTGTATTATTTATATTTTATTTGTTATAATGTATCTAAAATTGTTAAATAAAGTCCTTCTGTTAGTTACAGTGACGGTATGTTGCTATGCAACAAGAATAATGATCAGCTATTGGTGTTGTAGTTGAATAAACTACAGCTGTTAACCAATCAGCATCCAGTATCAGAACTATCCAGTTATAATAGTACAGTATTGAGGAATGTAATGTTAAATTGTATATATTTCAATGCATGTTTTATAACTTCATATATTTCATTTTATTCTTTTTTTGTTCATTTTAAATTCATGTTATTGTTTTGAATGACTCTGTCATTTCCAGTATGGTCTGTGATCATATTTTTAAATGATAAATAAATGTTTTACTTTTGTATATTCATCCGTTTCTTTCATTTCATCACCAGTGTCTCTTTCATTGCTGCACTGCTCATAACATCTGTCACAACATCTGTTCTTACATCACATAAAATTTTATACCCAACTGCAACATAAACATTTATACAAATATACCTATGCAAAGACTAAATAACGGCTCTTTGATATTAGGTTTATTCAAACAGGACCCAAGCACACATGCAAAGATATCTTTTGCATATCTCATATGAATAAAGACATGAGCATATTTACAGCTCTGACTATATTAAAACATTGATGGTAATAGAACAGTGCTGACTATTAAAGCAACACTATGTAGTTTTTTTACCTTTAAATAATGTCTCTAAAATTATTTCAGTGATAGAACAACTTTTAACTGGACAAATTGTACTGTTGCTGCAACCTGAGCAGCCTCCTAGCTGCTACAAGCACACTCTGAAAGTGGCGGTGGAGGGTAGAAAACACAGCCCCGACCCTCCCCCTGCCTGCAGAAGAGTGTCTGATACCAGGCACTGTTGCACTTTTCAACCACATGGGGGAGCTGTAAGTCATTTTTACATGGAAACTACATAGTGTTGCTTTAAAACACATGAAGAATGCATTACACACATACACCAAGCATATCTTAAGAGGTTTCTGTGTGTTTTGATATGGAGATTTCGAATGGCATGTTTATCTTTATTGTGTCATTTGTGAACTTCAAGTTATGTAAACTTGAAATGACAGGAGGTATTTGACAAGTCATACTGTCTGCTGAATGAAGCTGAGAGCTTGACTCTCTAATGTGTGTGAGTGAGCCTTAATTTTATTTCATATTGTGGGGACAAATTAAAATCCCAAAGTAAGATAAAAAGTGACAAAACATAATTTTCGGGACAGATCCTAGTTTGTAAAATCATTAAACAATTAAGACAAGTTTTTAAGTAAAAATGAAGAAAGCTTTCTGTCTGTGCTCATGTATGTGTGTCTGTTTGTGTGTTTTCTCTCAGATCTGATGGAGTCGGTGCTCAGGTGTGTGTGTATGTTTGTGTGTTTTCTCTCAGATCTGGAATCTGTGCTTAGTTGTGTGTGGGTATGTTTGTGTGTTTTCTCAGATCTGATGGAGTCAGTGCTCAGGTGTGTGTATGTTTGTGTGTTTTCTCTTGGATCTGATGAAGTTGGTGCTCAGGTGTATGTGTGTGTCTGTATTTGTGTTTTCCCCTTAGATCTGATGGAGTCGGTGCTCAGGTGTGTGTATCTTTGTGTGTTTTCTCTTGGATTTGATTAAGTTGGTGCTCAGGTGTGTTTGTGTTTCCCCTTAGATCTGATGGAGTTGGTGCTCAGGTGTATGTGTGTGTCTGTATTTGTGTTTTCCCCTTAGATCTGATGGAGTTGGTGCTCAGGTGTGTGTTTGTTTGTGTGTTTTCTCCGATCTGATGGAGTCGGTGCTCAGGTGTGTGTATGTTTGTGTGTTTTCTTTTGGATTTGATGAAGTTGGTGCTCAGGTGTGTGTGTGTGTGTGTGTGTGTGTGTGTGTGTGTGTGTGTTTGTGTTTTCTCTCAGATCTGATGATCGGTGCTCAGGTGTATGTGTATGTTTGTATGCTTTCTCTCAGATCTGATTGAGTTGGTGCTCAGGTGTGTGTGTATGTTTGTGTGTTTTCTCTCAGATCTGATGGAGTCGGTGCTCAGGCGTGTGTGTGTGTATGTTTGTGTGTTTTCTCTCAGATCTAAAGGAGTCAGTGCTCAGGTGTGTGTGCGTATGTTTGTGTGTTTTCTCTCAGATCTAAAGGAGTCTGTGCTCAGGTGTGTGTGGGTGTGTGTGTGTGTGTGTGTGTGTGTGTGTGTGTGTGTGTGTGTGTGTGTGTGTGTGTGTGTGTGTGTGTGTGTGTGTGTGTGTGTATGTTTGTGTGTTTTCTCTCAGATCTGATCAAGTTGATGCTCAGGTCCATGTGTGTGTTTTTGTGTTCTCTCAGATCACACAATGCTCAGGTGTGTGTGTGTGTGTGTGTGTGTGTGTGTGTCTGTATTTGTGTTTTTCCTAAGATCT